>NC_041401.2:114395650-114640650 GCF_900747795.2 Erpetoichthys calabaricus
AGACACTATCAACAGGCAGAAAAGAGCCATGCTCATGGGAGACTTGGCCTAGGCTGACTGCATGACGTCACACAGAAAATAAATCTCAGGGTAAAACCTAAAACTTTTCAATTGATTTAGAAGATAAGTGCTTGATCAAATCAGTTGACTTTCTTCGGGCACATTCAAGGTGTGCGACAGTGCTGCAACCCAAACTCAGTGCTATCAATGCATCAAAGAACTGAGCTAAGTGTAGCCCCAGGTATCAGTCTTCATGAGAAAAAATTCAAGCTTTGTGCAAAGAACCCGGTGCTGCCTTGACTCAATGAAGTGGAAACTGGCCCTCAATGATAAATTCTGACAGTCAGTTCTAAAACTTTTTAATCTGAGGATCCAAATTAAAAAATCTGTGCTACACAGGCGCAGAACATGACGATTATTACCATAATGACAACAGAGCCATACACAGACAAATAATAATATAATATAAATATAATATAATAAAAACAGTAGACTGTTTGGTTTCCATTCAAGCATATCTCTCACATGAGTTTAAATAAAAGAGAAAAGTGGAAAGCAAACACATTGCTAATAATAGAATAATAATCAATTAAAACAGGAAATAGGTTCTTGAAGTATATCACTGCCAGTGTAAATTAATGCTCAGTGTAAGCTGAGAGAAATACTGTAAATCCTTCATTATAATGGGTATATGATGATTTTTGAATGGTTACTTAACCAATAGTGCTTGATAAAGATTAAAGTAGTCAAAAATGTATTAATCCAATTTATTTACCTAATGTTGTTTTTTGTTTAAATCATGGATTTCAAATGAGCTCCAAAATTAACAGTACTTTCTTCTTAATGAGCTCTGAAGTTGTTCAGTATATTCCAGTTTTCATTTAACAATTACGTTAACTGAGTTCAAGAGTCGAGTTGTGTAGCATTATGTGCTATTTGTATTTTATACAGGTAGGAAAGGATAAAATGTGATGAAGCATTCGGCAGACAGTCCAGCTTGCTAAATGCAGAAGGCTCCGCTCTGCAGCTTCTCTCACCCTTTTGATATTTTCTGGTATTCTTACAGTTCTCAATGGTTGAACAAACATGTCCTTCACACTACCAATGAACTGAAATTTATCAAATCTCTTTACTATGTTAAGAGAAGGAAAGTTTTCCACATTAAACCTAATACAACATTTTCTTGGAACCTTAATTAAAACTTTAGATTTAATGTATGCTGTAACAGCAAACACGCAATGAGGTACAAAGCTTTTGTCCATGGCCACAGAAAATAAATTTAGACACAGCACTCTAATATAACTCACATCCCCCATAATGCCCTAAACATTATCACATCTTTGTGCCTCACCAGTTCTTTTCCTTTTAATATTTCAAACTAGTGCTGTTGTCCCTTCACCTCAGAATGTTGTCTCTGTCATTCCTTCCTCTCTTTTCTTGTACTTGTTTTTGCTTGTCACTCTTCTCAGGGATTGTTTCATAGGAAAAATGTATTATATTTTCATTCCATAGAAATGAGACCTGTCTGTGTGTTGTTTATAGGCTACATCTCAGACTATATTCTACTGCAATAAATAGTATGCTAAATAAAAGGCCAACCATTTGGCATTATGGGTCCATGGCTTATTTTGCGTCACAACCTTTACTTTAAGAAACACTGATCTAGATAATTCCAAGTATGTGATTTTTCATTATAAGTAATATGGCTATAGAGGAACAACAGTGTTATTTACTCTCTAACAAATTAATACATGTTATCACTTAATTTGGCAATAAACTTAATAAAAGATTATAATACACAAGGGGGTGGTTAACTGAATAAACAAATCACTTTAGCAGAATAAGACTCCAAACTCAAACATGGCTTCTGGTTTACGATTGCATCATTCTGCCAGTCTTCTTATCATCGTTTGAAGTGTGACTGTGACAAATGCTACATAAACGCAACAGACAATTTCATCTTGAATTATGAAAAACCTTCTTCTTGAGTATAAGAGAATAAATAGAAGTGCATAACAATTCATCTTAATTCAGGTCCTCCGCTTATGAGAGCTTTCAATTACTGGATCTACCAACGGTAATCTAACTTCCTGTTCTATCATAACAATGTCTTAAACCTCATTTTTGTTAACCTCGAGGTTCTCTCAAGCTCAGAATTCTGTGTAAAAATGGTTAAGCCTAAGTGACTCTTGGGTCAAACTGTTATGATCTGACATACTTTGTTAAACCCAAATAACATCTGGGATAGTATTCTGCTGCCATCTTTTGGATGAACTAACCTCATGCTGCACAAAAATCAACAATATAACAATATGCATTTTGCCAATCTATGGTAACTCATCTGTATTCATGAGTGGGGGCACACAATGGTATATAAACAACAAATTGTAAAGTCAATTATAGAACAAACGGAAAATGAACCATTAGTTGAATCAAGCAATGTGAAGGTGAAGGGGTCATCAGATGTTGACACAAATGGTGAAACCAATGCATATAGCACGCTTCAACCGAACCGCCATGATATGCCTGCTGAATTTGGTTGTGTGACACTTCAGGTTGCACATAGGTGCATGGCGTCACACATGTGCTATTGGGAGGCAGCAAAAGGGCCTGAATAATAATAATACCACGCCAAACCAGGTGGTAGCAAGCTGCACTGATTTTCTATCTCAATCCTCTGCAGACCATCCATGGGAAATCCTGCTAGGTCCTGGCTCCTTTGATGACATCACTTCCGGCACCGGCACCTTTGATGATGTCACTTTGTGGTCCAGATGACGCCACTTCCGGTTCTGACACTATTGATGTCGACTCCCGGTCCTGATGACGTCACTTCCTGTCCTGGCCTTTAAAGCCGCCATAATATACGGGTGACTGCCCCAAAAATTTTTGATGTCTGTAGACTGTTATTATGATAATGGTATAAAGGCAAAATGACTGCTATCAAGAGGAAGAGCAAGATAGACTTTAGCCTAGTAAGCACAATTCATAATGCAGAAACTGTCAATGTTCGTTTCAGGGGAAATTTGGAAGTCACTAAGCCTTGTGCTGTGGTAGGCTACAATGGCACAATAGACTGCGTCCACCGTGTGCATCAGGAGTTATAAGAAAAGTGAACAAAGAAACACAATTCTACTGTCCCGATTGCAACATTCAAAACTCATCACACAAAGAACGTGCAATAAATTTGCATCTGCACAGCATTGGACACTACACAAACCTTTCCTAGTCTTTTATGTTGACATTTTTGGTATTTACATGTTTATGTTGCACATAATGATATTCTTTCCTGTTAAAAAAAATTAATTAGTGTTTTTGGATCATTTTTCTTTGGATAAACATAACGGCAAAAAAGCAGAGACCCGATTGTGAAACATGGTTGTATAAGCTAAGAGCTCCATATTGTTATGCTGTAGCCCCAATTTGTATTAATTTTTGCAATTTCTGTTTACATTCTCGATACTTTTTGCCTTTCTTTAACTATTGTATCAGTAGCCTGGAAACAATGTTTTGTACTGTACTTTTTGTATGGACACCATTTTGTATGGTTATGCATTACTGTTTATGTTCAGTGTGCCTATTGCTGGTCAAGCGATATGGGTGTCATGTGACATATAGGGTCATTATGTCCCACCTATGTAAGAGAGCAATGCACAAATTTCTGCCATCTATGTTTTGCATGTCTTCCTTTCTCTTTAGGTGTAGTGCAAACTAAAAGGTACACCCAAGAAGATTCTAGTGGTAGCTTTTTTTGATCTTTTGACCACATGTTTAGTCAGCATGTTTTTTTTTTTATCTCTGTTAACTTTTTCTTTTAGAAATTTTTTGCCATTCATTCACACTTTTTTGCTGTTGGGCACTCCCTTAAGGATCTTAACACCCTGTGCTTAGCAACTTCACTCTGCCACATGTTTTCTTTTTATTAAAGTACAAGCTGTGTTACTCATTAAGATGGGCTGAAATCTAAGTAATTACAATGAGGACCTTAGCATTAATGCTCGCAGTGCAACATGCAATGCTGTTGACTCTGTTATATGTTATTTGGTATGCAATTCATGAAAGCCATGCTAATGTTTGTGATGCAACATCTGTTGGAATGACAAATGCAGTGCATCTGTCTCAGTTATGTGAAATTTGGAATAGGATTCATAAGAGCATTGTTTATGTTTGAGATGCATCAACTGTTGGCGTGACAAATTCAATGCATTTCATTATTAAAAAATGCTTGTGATATGCCCTCGTTTGGAATGACAGAGACATAGCCACCGGATGGGCACACGGACAGAGACAAAATAATTTATTCTTTAATTAAGGTAGATGTTCATTATAAAGGAATAACTATTCTCCCAAGTAAGCTCACTTTTTACCTCTTATTTTCTTAGTGTTTAGCATTTAGATTCCTTTGCAGACTTTGACATTTGAACCACCACTGACTTGCCTAAAAGGGGGTTAAATCCTGCAATTTTGCAACATGATGTGATCTAAGATTTTGAGCATTAATGAGGCCAGTAGACTGATTCTGTGTGAAAACTGAGTTTGAATGGTAATTCCAACGCCAAAGGTCCCAACCAAAAGTGAAGATTATTGTTATTGGCGGAAGAATCCAGACTTAAAATTGTTTGAATGAACCAACTGTCAAAAGCAAAAAAATATTACCTCTAATAAAACAAATACCAGAAACAAAATGAAGGACATAAAATATCATCTGGAAGCACATTCCAAGCACAAATAAATTATAATGTTATCAGACTGTAAAAGCAGAATAGGAATGGTGCAATCTCTTAACAAAACATTTATTAAAAATGAAAATTTGGGAGTAAAATGCAGACTATGTACAAAATTACTGACCACAGCCTCTTCATCAAAACTGACTTCCTAAACAAAAACAAAGGCTGTGCAGACATTTGAAAGACGCAGTGAAACATTTTTTTTTTGATGATGTTGTTGTTGTTTTGTCTCTATGTTCCATCACACTGCACAGCGTTTCAAGTGGTTTCCAGTCGTAGCCTTCAATTGTATAATCGTACTGAAACACGATCAGTCATGGCACGCTCCTGTGATTGCCACTTTGACATCCCAAGTGACCCAGTCAAACCAGAATGTGATTCACACCTTGACTCTGCCGTAAGTTGCAGGGATGGACTCTGTGTGGCTGACAGCCAATGAGTACTCACCCAGAAGTACAATGCATACGATGCTGCCACAAAAAAAAGGAAAGCAGGTGTTTCAGATCTTACAATCACAAGACAGGCTTGTCTGGGAAATGGCTTGTGTTTGTCATACTACAACAGAATGAAGAAAGGAAAAAGAATGAGGGTTGAGATTGTGGCTGAACTTGCCATAACTGGAAAGTATTTGTACAGGCACCAGTTGTACTGGCTGAGTGAGGTAGCAGTAGGCTTTGAGAGGAACAGGAATCAGGAGAGGTCGCCAAGTCAAAACTATCAAGCCAAGTGGAGGAACCAAAGAGACAAACCATTATGCAAACAGTGCTCAGGTCGTATTGCAGGAATTGTAGTCAGGAAAAGGCACAGGAAAAATGTCTAACCAAAAAAAAGAACAAAGTGGGAAAGTGTGTCCAAGCAACAGACCAAAAAAAATCAGCATGTAACCAGAGGCAAAATATTAAATGATAGTTAAAAAGCAGGGACAAAATATTCCTAACAAGGAATTCAAAAGCAACACAGAATGAACATCTGGTTGACTTTGCCTATCAAGAGCATAGCAACCATCCTCAAAATGGCTTCACCCATCAGAAAAAACAAAAGAGGATTGAGGTAGAACCCTACTTCTGTTCAACATTGTCAAAAATGTATCAAGCACCAAAACAGATGTGACTTTGAAATTCCTTAACCTCTTATTTTGTCGAAGAAAACAAAATCTGTAAAAAATGAAAAGCGAAAAATCCGATCATGACACCCGTGCTGTTGTCAAGATTATGTGAGCTTGTCATAATTTAGAAATTTGAAATTTGCTGAAAAATCTTTACAGATACATGTGTACATGTAATTTGTCATCTTCTGCAATTCCTAGTCGAGTAATCTGATATCCTCCAAGTGATGAGATCGATCAGTTGCTGTCGTTAAGTTTGACGTACTCCCTGGCTAAAAAATCATGTTATGTCCTACCAAGCTTTACATTTTTTGGAAAAGTTCCTAATGGTCATCTGATTCAGGCACTTGTGTAGATTGTTGATTCACAGATGTGTGATAAAGTTAGGTCTGTGGCTGATTGGTGTCTTTTAAATAAATAATCACTGCTCTCACATCGGGCGCATGGTGGCGCAGTGGTAGCGCTGCTGCCTCGCAGTTAGGAGACCCCGGGTTCGCTTCCTGGGTACCTCCCTGCGTGGAGTTTGCATGTTCCCCCCTGTGTCTACGTGGGTTTCCTCTGGGCGCATGCAGGTTAGGTGGATTGGCAATTCTAAATTGGCCCTAGTGTGTGCTTGGGTGTGTGTGTGTGTTTGTGTGTGTCCTGCGGTGGGTTGGCACCCTGCCCGGGATTGGTTCCTGCCTTGTGCCCTGTGTTGGCTGGGATTGGCTCCAGCAGACCCCCCGTGACCCTGTGTTTGGATTCAGCGGATTGGAAAATGGACGGATGGATGGATGCTCTCACGTCTTTGTGTGTGTAGGGGGGTGTGACAGAATGGCGAATGTGGTTCCCATGCGTGATGCAGGAGCGGATGGCCCTGCACTTAGTGCACAGGTGCAGGATCGCTTGTGACCCTCTTTGGCATCGGAAGCTGCTGATTGCCACAGCTGTGCCACATTCCCATTTTAAAAGGGAAGTGCGAGTGCAAGGGGGAAGAACAGAAAAGAGACAGAATGAAGTGAAGAAGAGTCGTGAGAACAGCAGCAGGTGGAGAGGCAGGTCGAGCCAGCCAGGGTGTGGAAAGGCAGCACGGTGGTTCGCCCTGTGTAGGAGCAAAGGTTTGGTGCTGTAGGGGTGGAATGTGCCCGCTGCCTATTCCTTGAGGAGTGGGTGAGATCGAAGTGGCATCCTCACCAGGGATTTGAGGGATGACTGTGAGACCGTGAAGGAAGATAGGAGGGCAACCGACTCTGAAAGGTTTGGCTGACTCCGCTCAAGGCGGCTAAGACTGGGGTCGAGAGGAGTGGACTGCAGCTGCTAGTGTCTCCGCCACCTGAGTGAACAATGGGTGAGCTGGGGAGACGAAGAGGGAGTTGAGCTGGGCTCGTCCAAGTCGGGAATGAACAATGTCCCGTTGGCTGTGGCATTGACTTTAGTCTTCTTTTATGTTTTTTATTTATCTCACGGATTTCCACTGTTTTGATGGATTACTTATTTAGTAATTTTTTTTGCACTGCACTTTTGTACACTTATTTTGTTTGGGTTTTTAATAAAAGCACTGAGTATCTTTTCACCATCCCCTTGCTTCGTGTGGTGTCCTCATTTGCTAGCTCATCTCTTAGAACCCCGCACCATCACAAGATGTTAACCATTTTCTAGGTGCCCATTTGCTGTTGCTGTGTATGCCTCAATATACACATCTGAAGCATTTACAGACAACAAATATGAGGTTTTCTGGATCAGATGGAAACACTAAGGAATTACTAGGAGATCACAATATTGAAGGGACAGTCAGATTTTCGTCAAGAAACAGGCAGGGACCTGGAATACCACATAGACAGTCAGTAAAAGGATCTCCAAAACCAGTACCGTGAAATACAGAAACATAGTCAAAAAAACAAGAGCAAGAAGTCCTAGCTTTGATGTCTTTATAGAAGCACCTTTCAGCTTCCAATAACTCTAGCAAAAGGAGTTTTTAGAAGAAAGAACATTTTGAATTAGGACGTGTAGCCCTTAGCACTCCCAAATTTTAAATGTCCATGACATCAAAGATAATAAGAATGTGACAACATACAAACAACATGGTTATGTCTGAGATGAAAACAGTCATTATATGTGCAACAGCAATGAAAATACCACAAAATGGTGATGTGATGACGTCAACATCAAAATCTACATTAAAAAAAATAAATAAAAATAAATTCTAGAAGTCAAAAGCTGCATAACAAGTCCATGGAGGTTATGCTCAAGCTTTATAACACACTGTTGAGGCCTCATCTTGACTACTGTGTGCAGTTTTAGTCTCCAGGCTTCAAAAATGGACATAGCAGCACTAGAAAAGGTCCAGAGAAGAGCAACTAGGCTGATTCCAGGGCTGCAGGGGTTGAATTATGAGGAAAGATTTAAAGAGCTGAGCCTTTTCAGTTTAAGCAAAAGGAGATTAAGAGGAGACATGACATGAAGTGTTTAAAAATTATTAAGGGAATTAGTACAGTGGATCAAGACTGTTACTTTAAAATGAGTTCAACAAGAACACGGGGATGCAGTTGGAAACTGCACAAACCTTAGGAGGTTTTTCTTTACACAGAGAAACATAGACGCATGAAATAATTTACCAATTATTGGGGTAGACAGTAGAACTTTAGAGACTTTCAAAACTCGACGTGATTGTTTTTTTTTGGAAGAATTAAGTGTATAGGACTGGCGAGCTTTGTTGGGCTGAATGGCCTGTTCTCGTCTACATTGTTCTAATGTTCTAATAGCAATAAGGAACCAAAGCAATGGCATTACCAAATTTTGCAAATTCTCTGGTCTAAATAACATAGAAAACTAATAAAGGCAAAAAGGGGATCTAATGAAGCTGCTTAATAATTAGCCCAGTATGGTTGGGCTCAGGGGTGCTGCTGGCTTTAGCAGTTATTATTGTGGTTGGTGGCCTTCATGCACATCATTCTTGTATATCAGAATGAAGAGTAAGAGGAATCTTGTGGTGTTATGGGTCCACAGCTCTTGCAGTAAAGGCCGTTTTATTAAATAAATAATTGCCGCGCTCACGGCTTAGCAAGGGGGCGTGGTGGCTGTAGCAAGCCACAGGGCGATCTGTGGTGTGGGCGTTTCTCACCTAAGTGCACAGGTGGGAAACTGCCCACATCCACGATTGTTTCTGTGGCTAATGGGCTGCAGCTGCTATGTCCTCCCCGCATATATAGAGAAGCGCGAGCGGGTAAGAAAAGGAGAACAAAAAAGTAGAAGAGGAAAAGAAACGGAGGTTGCAGGAGGAGGCAGGGAGCAGCAGGAGGAGAAAGTCGGTGCAGGAGAACGAGTGAGTGCAGGTTTCACGGGCAGCTGTACTGGTAGCTTGGGTGTATGGCTGACACCCGAAGTGTAGCAGCAGTGGTCGCTCCCGCAGAGTTGTTTCTGCAGGGCGGAGTGACCAGAAGATGGATGACTCTCGCGGAAGGCAGCGGGAGTTGGACTTGGGGCGAGTATTCCACAGCATGAGCGCCCTGGTTGCTGTGGAACCCAAGTCGCTGGCTGGAAGAGCCTACCGGAGCCAGGGATCGGTGAGGCAATCCAAATAGCGGAAGCAGGCAGAGAGAAGGTCAAGGAGAGCAATTCTCCTGTAGAGCGCCCATACGGGTATAGCAGGGGAGTTGCCAGAGGACAGAAGACACCGGGCTTTTTGATTTTAACATTGTTACTTCCTGTACTGTTTTACCTCGTGGTTTTTAGAAGAGTTTATTGATTTTAACCTTCACTTTTCATTTAATGGATTATTTATTTATTTATTGAATGAACTGCACAGCACTTTGTTTGCACTTTGGATTTGTTCGAATAAAAGCACTATTGCACTTTTTATACACCATTCCTTTGCTCAATTGTTTATTGCCCCACTGTCTAGCTCATCGGTGACATTACCGACGGTGTTGGGTTCAAGGGCTCCCAAACAACCGAGGGGAGCATGGAGCCGAACCCTCATCGTCACAAATCTGTGGCTGGGTACTCAAGGATCAGGAGCTGGATGACTTAGATCTTGATGACATTCGATGATTGGGGGCTGGAAGCCTAACAGAGAGAGAGAGAGAGATACACTAGATCAGGAGTAGGCAATGTCGGTCCTGGTGAGCTGCAGTGGCTACAGGTTTTCATACCAACCCAATTGCTTAATTAGAAACCAATCATTGCCAATCTAGCACAGGGGTGGGCAATGTCGGTCCTGGAGAGCTGCAATATGTGCAGGTTTTTGTTCAAACCCAGTTCCTTAACGAGAACTCAATTATTGCTGATGAAGCACATAAGTGACATTTTGATGCTTCATTTTAGTGGTCTCGCTTGTTAAGGTTCTCCAACCTTAATTGCTTATTTCAATCTTAAACTGCTGCATTCGGTGTTTTAATTGCTCCTTATTAGCAATAAGATGTAAAAGACAAAGCAGCCAGCAGTTCTCCAGCTAGCTTTTTTCCAATTACATCTGTGTATGTTCATCATGCACTGTTTGATTTAATAAAACACTTAATAGAAAAATGTGACAGACTGAAAATGATCTGTTTTAGGCTTCATATCATTTGGATGATATCCTTGGAAAGGAAAAAAATCTGCGATATAAGAGCCTTACATTGCACAGACTAACAAGCCATAAAATTAAATAATGTCTGAGATTGGCAGTGATTGGTTTCTAATTAAGTAATTGGGTTGGAATAAAAACCTGTAGCCACTGCGGCTCACCAGGACCGACATTGCCTACCCCTGCACTAGATAGATAGATAGAACTTGTTTTGTCCCCAGACGGAAATGTGCCTTTTAAAGAAGAACTTTAAATAAATAAATACAAACTGTAATCCAATGTACACATACACTGGAGTTAATAATATAAAGCAAGAAAAATTAAAAAGAAAGAAAAGTTCTGACTTTGTTGTCACAGTCACATTGAGGCATTATGCAGATGTATTGCTGTTGGTATAAAGGTGCCCCAGTAGCGTTTCTTGACACACTTCTGCTGAGTAATTCAGTGTTACTGAGGCTACAGCCCTCAAAGCCCTCTTCTAATGATGCCACTGGTTGTACCATCCAAAGAGTGACGTACAGGAGGAAACTTCTACACATTTCAAACAGTAAACATATCCCTAGATCATCTGGGATCCCACTGTTAGTAGGATAAACTCCATCTTGTGTCTTATTTTTTACACATAATCATCTTTCTTACAGTATGTGTAATGCTTTAGCAACACTAAAATTATGGTAAGCCACACCAAGCTGCGATATATGCAGACAGTGCTCTGCAACATTTTCTGTAGTAATTTTTCTTTAACATACAGTATGCTGCTGAAGCTCTCAAAGGAGAAGTATTTTAAATAGAAGTGTCAGTACGATATACTTACTCTAACACAACAAAGAACTGCATGCAGCGCAGCAGACGGACTAAACAATGGCCAAAACCTGTTATTCTTAACAAAGTGGATGGCTTATTTCCCAAACAGCAGCAAACAAAATCCTGCAAAGTTCCCTTCTAGTTTCTAATTGCTCTCACAATTACCACTGAGCTGCTGGCATGGGACTGGTGTACCTTGGGGCTGTGATTGTGCTGTCAGCTCCTTTTAACAAACTCATAACTCATTAAATTAGTGTTGTTTTTCAAACAATCTCATATGCAAGGCGTGTGTTTAGAGCCAAGGGTCAGTAAAAAAGACAGATTTTCCTTCCTGATGGTTCCACTGTATTCCTGAGCAAATTCACATTGTTAAAAAGGTGGAGACTTAGACTTCCTTTCTGACTTCTTGTACAGCGAGTTCACTTTGGCATGAAGTATGGGAATCCTTACTGTCTTTTGCAGGCCAAATACTGGTGTTGAATGCATTGTTCACTTTGAGAATATACATGGGAATATGGGTTGCTTTTTCTCTAGAACTTTTCTGTTTGGTTTCCATACAATATAATGTTTCCTGAATACAATGATTAATTAATTTATGGTGCCATAATAATATTTTGTTTTGCAATTGCTCACTGTTCTGTCAGCAGCATTCACTTCCTGGTTGCCAAGGAAAGTTGTTTCGGATGTCATTGCACCTCTCATCATCAGTGTGACCCTTTAAGTCCAGCGTAAGGATTCATTCTGCATATATATGAACTGGATAAGAACACTACCAAACTTAGTGTGTATTTCCATCTCGAATTTCTTACTGTTTTCTCTTTAACTTTGATTTCTGCTCAGCAATTAGGTTTTGGTGCCAAAAGGTTTCATCAGTAAGGTTTCAGCTCATTTTTGGAGTTGACTACATTTAATCTTGCGGTCCTTTTCTAGGCCATGGGCAGAACAGAATGCCATAAGCAGTTGTGTCACCATCGACTTTCTTCTATAGCCCATTGAATGGCCACCTGATTTGCCCAAATACTGTCTAGCAGGTCTATGCACAGCCTCCTAACATCCACAAGAAAATACTCCCCTTAGGATGTTGCTTGTTTTGCTGGCTACTAAAAAAATTTGCTCCTGATGTCTTCAGACTTTCCTGCATATAAAGTCTAATGACCTTATTTTACCTTATATAACTTAAGTATTTGTCTTTTAATTTTTGATGTAACATTTGGTGCACAGAAAGACATATAACTAGAGCTAAAATATTGCTAATATTCCAAAATAGTAAAACATTTTTTGGTGTTTTGGATTGTTTTCATTCCTTAACTCCATAAAATCCAACATTTGCCAAATGCCAAATCAAAAGTCGTCAGTCAATAATCATGTGTGCTGCTTTGCCCAGATGACAAATTTTGCCTTGGAAAGAAAGGGTGAAGAAAGCGGGCGTCAAAATGCTCTACAAGCCATTTGGGTCAAAATTTTGCTCCTAGATGATGGTAACCCATTATTTAGGAGAATTATCATTGCAGGGAGTTGCACAGTGTCACACATGTCCGCTTAGGAGGCAGTCAACAAGCCCAGAGGTGAGTGAAACATCGTGAGATAAAGGGTTGATTTATAGTACTAATGCTTCTCTCTCTTTTTCATCAGACCAAAAGAAGAAAAGTAATCCCATGTACTCACTATATAAACCTCCGGATTCCCAAGATGGCCTCCCAACGTCACCTCCATATCCGGCTCCCGAGGATGATGACACTTTCCGGTATCCCGCTGATGATGTCACTTCCAATCTCCCGATGATGACGTCACTTCCATCCACCCATTACAACGTCATCTCCTGCCACATCATTTCCGTCAGCCATATTTTTTCACTACAAAAACACCATGACACTATCTCCATTTGTCAATTGCTTTTTTGAGTTTTTGATCATTTTTTCAAATATTACTTTGCTTTGTCCACTGGACATTATACGTGGACGTTCCCCAACTCTTTGTGTGTTGTGGAAATTCCTTTATTTTATGACAACAGGAAGGATCATGCTCTTAACATTGGTTTTGTTATGCTTTTCATTTTAGGTCATATTTATAATTTTCCCTTATTCCCTTGTTTGTCCTCTGTTGCTTCTGCTGTAATGTTTGTAATTCAACCCTGGTCCTTTTCCCTTTATTTAGTATAATAGGACCATCAGGTGTGACCAAAGGAGATCTATATTATTCACGTCTTAGCTTCAGTTTTGTTACGATTAGTCATTTTTATTAATTTTTTTTAACTCTTTAATACGACTCAATTTAATTCAAAGATTTCACTGTCATTGTACTTACATACAGTAAAATTATGGGTGCTACTCCAGATCAGTGCAACTTCAACACACAACCACAGCAACAGCCATAAATAAATAATCTTACAATCAAAAATACAAAAATTTACATTAAAAAATTGAAAGACACTGTAAAAAAGGTGGCTATACTGTAATATTAAAATATAAAACGCATTGCACTTTAAATATAATTACATTTACAAACAGAAGTTGAATGACACTAGATATTAGAATTCAATGCACATATAGTCCTTGGGAAAAAAATATTTTTGAATCTGTTTGTTTGAGTCAAAATTGACCTGGAACATCTACCAGAAGGTAGCAGATCAAACATGTAGGGTCCAGAATGTGAAGAATCTTTCAAGATATTAGTAGCTCTTCTGACACAATTATAACTAAAAAAATCCTCTAGTGAGGATGGTGGGCAGTTGATAATATTCTGGGCTGCATTAATAACTCTCTGAAGAGTGTTTCTGTCCACTACTGAGCAGGTGAGATACTACACTGAGGTACAGCATGTCAGCTCGGTCTCAACAGGAGAACAGTACAAGGACAATAGCAGCTTCTCCGCCAAACTATTTTTCTTGACTGTCCTCAAGGAAGTGTAGCTGCTTTTGAGCCTTCTTAATTAATATGATGGTGTTGGCAGCCCACGAGACGTTCTCTGAGATCAGGGTTCCCAGGAATCTAAAGGTGGGAACTCCCACACACAGTCACTACTGATGAAAAGTGGGGTTGGGTCTGCGCCATTATATTTTGACTATTTTTTGGATTTGTGACTTGGACTTGTTCGCCTTGGAGTGCCTTTGCCTTTTCAGGCAATTTCTTTTTGCCTTTTGTGCTCCATGGAGATTCTTTTTGTGCAGAGTATTTATCTAAAGAATAAATCTTTTTATTAATGAAGATTCTACATTTGTCCTGGTCACTAGCTGGGTTTGATAGTTTTCCCCTCTAGACATTTTAGGAAGTTTTTTTTGTTTTTTGTGCTTTAGAAACTCTCAAGTTCACAACACAAGAAGGGTGGAAGAAACATGAGAGCTGAATTTAACAGTTTGAGATTGGTTGGTGAGAAAGTACTTTGCCCAGTAACATATTGAAAAAAACAGACGGACGAAGTGAAGTTTACAAAACAGTTTACTTGAACAGTAAAGAAGAAAAAAACCACAGGGTTGTAACAGCAAAAAAATAAATGTCTTTGAACTATTTACAGTTTCCTATATTTCTCTCATATTTGTGGTCCTGATGGATGCCATTAAAGAAAAGCAAGACAGAAAAAGAAAAACGCTGACTTTGTTACCCCACGACACAACCTTCTAGCCTCTTCTCCAACAAGACTTCGAACCCTCCTCCCATCCCCTCCGTCCCGGGTACCACCCCCCCTTTCCACATCAATCATACCCCTGCTGTCAGTCCTCCACGTTGTACTCCGCCCTCCCTCAATCGGACCCAAAATTCACTCCAAAAGGCCTACAACCTGGCTGGGATGTTACACTTTGAATGGAGTGAGGCCTAAGTCAGACAGTTCTATTAACAACCTGTCTGATAAAAGTGTATTGAATACAGATGTATAGTCTATGAAAAGTATCCTCACATAACCCCCCTGATGCTGAAGGTGACAAAGTGTGGTATGTAAGGTTTTAGTAATGGGATCTTCTGTATATCTAGTTTCTCTGTAAGCAAACTGGTGTGTTGTGTCAAACATAGATGGAAGATTGGTTTTGACGTGCTGCAAGACTATTTTCTCAGAACACTTCATAATAACTGGAGGGACCAGTCGGTAATCATAGCTAATGACTGCCTTGTTTTAGAACTGGAATGATGGTGGTTGACTTCACGCAGGGCAGAATGATGGTTTGTGACAGGGAAAAGTTAAACATCTTTGTGAATACCCCTGCAATTTGAACAGCACATTCTTTAATTACACTTACAAATACTCCGTCTGGGCCAGCAGCTTTCCCCTGGGTCACTGACCTAAACATACATCTCCCATCATGTTCCTGCCCCATTAGATTGTGATTATTAAATGCTGGAGTTGGCAACATGCATTTCGGAGCTCTTTTTATCTCAAAAAAGGGCAAAGAAATAATTTAGTTCCTCTGTCAGGGAGGTACTTTAAACGCTCAGCTCCTTGGTATAACTCAGAATTGCGATCTATGAAAGCAGCTGGCCGACGCCTTGAGAGAATGTCACGTAAGACTGGCCTCACCGTGCACATCCAGGCTTTCTCTGACCACCAAAGAGCTTACAGAGAAGCACTAACTTCTGCGAAGAACACCCATTATGGCAGAATAATAGAAAGTAGCCATGATAACCCAAGGGTTTTGTTCTCTGTAGTTAATAAACTACTCGAACCCGCATCTGGTCCAACTACCTCTTCTACTGAAGTCTGTGAGGAATTCCTCCACTTTTTCCGTAACAAAATTAAAGATCTAAATAATTCAACTAACATAAATATATCATCTGTTTATATCTCTCCCTGTTTTCCCACTCCATCCAGCTCCTTCTCTAAGTTCTCACCAGTCACTTCTGCGTTTGTTAATAACCTGCTTTGTAAGATGAGGCCGACTACTTGTGTACTGGACCCCATCCCCACCACACTACTTAAATCCTGCCTTCATGCCATAATCCCGACTGTTACAACAATAGTAAACTCATCCCTTGACACTGGCTCCATGCCGCTCACTTTTAAAATTGCTTCTGTAACCCCAATGTTAAAAAAGTCTGGCCTTGATGCTGACAATCTTAACAATTTCCGGCCTATTTCCCACTTACCTTTCCTGTCAAAAGTTCTTGAGCGTGTTGTAGCTTCCAAACTCACCAATTACCTAACCTCTAATAATTTGATGGAACCCTTTCAGTCTGGTTTCAGGGCGCGGCACAGCGGTGAAACTGCTCTGCTACGGGTAACCAATGATTTGCTTATGGCAGCAGACTCTGGACAAACCAGCATATTAATTCTGTTAGACCTCAGTGCAGCATTTGACACTGTCAGACATGACATCCTACTGTCCAGAATTGAGAACATGCTGGGTATCTCTGGCACTGCCCTCCAGTGGTTCAAGTCCTATCTGACTGATAGGCAAGAGTTTGTTAGTCTTGGCAACAGCAGATCCAACTCCGTGCCAGTCACACAAGGAGTCCCTCAGGGCTCTGTCCTTGGTCCTCTGCTTTTCTGTATTTATATGCTTCCCCTTGGCCATATTATCCATAGTTATGGATTGGGTTATCATTTTTATGCAGATGATACCCAGCTCTACTTCAATGCTAAAAGTGGAACTTCATCAGAGCTTTCTCAGCTCACAACCTGCCTTAGTGAAATTAAAACCTGGATGGCGCAGAACTCTTTAAAATTAAATTGCAATAAAACTGAACTCCTGCAAATTGGGACTAAAATGCAACTTAATAAAATGAGCTCCTTCCCAGTCCATCTTGGCAGTGATCTCATCAGACCTGCCTCTACTGTAAAAAATCTTGGTGTCATTTTTGATTCCTCCCTCACTTATTCCGCCCACATAAATCACATTAAGAAACTTTCTTACTTTCACCTCCGTAACATATCCCGTGTTCGCTCCTTCCTCTCCTTCTCTAATGCTGAGAAACTTGTCCATGCTTTTATCACATCCCGCATCGATAATTGTAATTCCCTACTGGCAGGTGCCCCTTCTAATCTTATATCACAGCTCCAGCTTATTTAAAACTCAGCTGCAAGAGTCCTTACTCGAACCAGCAGCAGCGAGCACATCACACCCATCCTGCTCCGTCTCCACTGGCTCCCTGTGTCTTACAGAATCGAATATAAAATCCTACTAATAACCTACAAAGCTTTAAATAACCTCGCACCAAACTACATCAGTGACCTCCTCCATCACTATATGCCTGCCCGCCCACTAAGGTCCTCTGATTCTGGTAATCTTGTTGTGCCCCTCACTAATCTACACTCCATGGGTGACAGGGCCTTCAGCTGTATAGCGCCCAGACTCTGGAATGACCTACCAAAATTAATCAGGTCAGCTGACTCCATGAACTCTTTTAAAAAACAACTCAAAACACATCTGTTCAGGAAGGCTTTTAGCTCTACTTGACTTTATTACCCTTCTCTCAGTTTACTTCTCTGTCAAGATGCCAATGTAACCTGTATGTGTGTGCTAGACCATCAATTATGTTGTCTGTTTTTTTTCAGAATTTACTGTCTTAATCTTCTTTATTTATTTATCTGGTTTGTACAATGCTATATACTGTATATTCTGCCGTTCTTTATTATATTCTGTAAGTGCCTTGAGCATGGGAAAGGCGCTATATAAATAAAATGTATTATTATTATTATTACTGCCATCAACACTATACCAAGTTTATAGTTTGTTTTGTGCTATATTCCTTGACATACCCGACATGGATCATTATTCATTAAATGGTCTAAAATTGTCTTATCCACCAGTTTTGCATTTCTAATGACCCCCTTCAGATTGGCAGCATTACAGAGGTCCTTGTCAACAAAACTAAATTGGTCTCTAAGGAGTATGTTGACCTCACTTGTCATCAAGGGGTTCTGGTTAGCAAACACCCGAATATGCTTATCAGTCATGACAATACAGTACCTGACATAAATGAGCACTGTTGATGTGTACTTTACCAGGTCCTATTGTTCAAAAATAGCCTAGTCAGTCTGTTTGAAGCAGAGAGAATAGGATCCTTCAGGCCAGGCGTTCATAGTCTTTATATACTGTATGGCTTGCTTCCTCTTCTGAGGGGAGTATGAGCTCCTGTTAGGAGCAAGAAGAAGTCAAACAAAATGACACCTTTTATTAGCTAGCTAAAAAGATTACAATATGCAAGCTTTTGAAGTAGGTCAAGCCCCTTCTTCAGGCAAGAAGTTACATCTTGCCTGAAGAAGGGGCCTGAGCTGCCTTGAAAGCTTGCATACTGTAATCTTTTTAGTTAGCCAATAACAGGTGCCATTTTGCTTGACTTCTCATTGCATCCACAATGGATAACACAGAACAACACCCTACTATCTTTAGGAGCAAGAAAAGATGATAGATAGATAGATAGATAGATAGATAGATAGATAGATAGATAGATAGATAGATAGATAGATAGATAGATAGATAGATAGATAGATAGATAGATAGATAGATAGATAGATAGATAGATAGATAGATAGATAGATAGATAGATAGATAGATACTTTATTAATCCCAAGGGGAAATTCACATATATATATATAAAGTTTATAACCCACTATAGGTGTTTTGTGTCACAAAATCCATTTTTATTGCTACTTTCCAGCTAGTATTCTGTTTTAGGATGGTTAAAAATATTTTCCATCTTTTTCAAATGGCATCTTGTTTTTCATGTTTGCCACCATTTTGAGCAGGTTGTCAAAACATTGCTAAGCAATGCCTCCTGGAGGTGTGCAGCGCTGACATCATACGTGTTACAGGATAAAAGGGCGGCATTGTACACTTCCTTGTCATCTGAGTTTGTGGATAAATCAAAGAAATTCTCTGTATCCATTGTGATTAGTGTTTAGGTATATATTTGTTTCAAATAAAGAAGACTTAGGCTCTTACTATAGACTTTGATTTTTGAGCAGCGTTTGAAAATTTTCTGTTATAGACTTCTCAACATTACTTTTCTTCATAACCTCCATCCTTTTCTTCATGTTTTATCTTGTATTTGGCATAACACAATTAACATTAGCCCTTGCTTATGTTTGGCTGCATTTCTTTGGATTCCTGTTTTTTATTTAGATTGTGTACTGAAAAGTAAATGACCAGGAAAATCTTAAAGAATTGTCTAAAATGCAAAATTGAGAGTCAATGAGATCTTTCATCAAAGTTTTGGACACAAAAACAGTGGTGGGGATTTGAAAAAACAGAAGGTCTAAATAATAATGTTTTAATGCAATCAAACAAGGTTTATTTGTCAAAGCTCAGTGGCCTTTGTATCGTCGCAAGATACAAACAAGCACACCCCAGGGAATTCTGGGTAAGATCTCCATTGAGAAACAGAATCTTAAGATAGCGGCACCTAAACAGGAAGCAAGTTAGCATTGTGACAAAATGAAATTAAATAATAAACTGTCTCAAAACAGGTTGTAGACAAAATTAATTACTATATTCAAATTCATTGAGTCTCAGAACAATGTAAGCCATGCAGAGATTGATAGGGACTGTGCAGGAATTTACACAAAAAATAAAAGTGTGAGATAATAACACACTGTTTCTCTTTTTTGATTTCATACTATTATTGAAGGTTTTGCTTTTTGGATTCAGTTATTTTTTAATGTGACTCAGTTGTGACAACTTTCTTAATTTTGATGATTTTGTATTTTATTAGTATTATCAGAAGTTTTCTTTTTTGCTATTTGGACCAGGGGTTTTTACAGTTCTCCTCTCTTTCATAAAACTTTGACCTCTTTTGGTGTGTAGTCCACAAGTCTGATACTTGGGTTCATGGGGCAGGCTTACTTGTGGTTTGGAAACTTACTTATTGTTTCTAGGCCTCATCAGTGTTTTGGAGCTTAATTTCTAGGCTGAATCTAACAATTCATAAAACACACAGGCACAAAATGCATACTCCTACAAATACAGTCAATATTATGGCATTGCACGTGCTTATGTATATAATTGTTGTTTCCAAATTAATATGTGTTTTAGTCTTACCTATTTTCTGTTATGTTTATAACTGTGTAATGTCCCTTTAAATGTAGTTCTATTCCATGTTCCCTGTGGGTGGAGCCCTAAGAGGTGGGATCACCTGGATGTCACCACTCCTGAGCCCACCCTCAGGTTATATAAACTGACTGCAAAGGCGTGAAACTGCATAGGAATAAGAACCATTTGTATTTGGTAGAGGTACTGTAAGGATTGCTGTATTTGATGTTGAATTTTCTGTTTTTCTGATTATTTTTGCTTCATATGAAGGATTCAGATTTCAGACAAGATTGGAACAGAGTCCCCATGGACTATGATGTTTGCTGTTTACATTGTGATCTGTAGCAATAGTAGTGAGCAGGTTGAGGAGACCCTGGAGAGGTGGAGATATGCTCTAGAGAGGAGAGGAATGAAGGTCAGTAGGAACAAGACAGAATACATGTGTGTAAATGAGAGGGAGGTCAGTGGAATGGTGAGGATGCACGGAGTAGAGTTGGCAAAGGTGGATGAGTTTAAATACTTGGGATCAACAGTATAGAGTAATGGGGAGGTGAAGAGAGGTGAAAAAGAGAGTGCAGGCAGGGTGGAATGGGTGGAGAAGAGTGTCAGGAGTAATTTGTGACAGGCGAGTATCAGCAAGAGTGAAAGGGAAGGTCTACAGGACGGTAGTGAGACCAGCTATTTTATATGGGTTGGAGACGGTGGCACTGACCAGAAAGCAGGAGACAGAGCTGGAGGTAGCAGAGTTAAAGATGTTAAGATTTGCATTGGGTGTAAAGAGGATGGATAGGATTAGAAATGAGTACATTAGAGGGTCATCTCAAGTTGGATGGTTGGGATCAAAGTCAGAGAGGCGAGATTGCGTTGGTTTGGACATGTGCAGAGGAGAGATGCTGAGTATATTGGGAGAAGGATGCTAAGGATAAAGCTGCCAGGGAAGAGGAAAAGAGAAAGGCCTAAGCGAGGGTTTATGGATGTGGTGAGAGAGGACATGCAGGTGATGGGTGTAACAGAACAAGATGCAGAGGACAGAAAGATATGGAAGAAGATGATCCGCTGTGGCAACCCCTGACGGGAGCAGCCAAAAGAAGAAGAATATTAAGGATTTAACTGTGATTTGGATTTGTTTGCTTTGGATTACCTTTTTGGCAACTCCATTTCTGCTTCTTTTTTGCCTTTTGAGCTTTTCTGTATATTTGTGAGTTTTTTGTTAATAAATATTTATACCGACTCTTTGTTTGCACTTAAAATACAACCTGAAGGTTTATGATCATCCTTCTTCTTGTGGGGCTTTCATATTTACTGTATTTGTAGTTATTTGTTGTTATTTTGCCCAGCCTGAATTGTACCCTGTGTTGAACTGATATCCCAACTATAGTTCTTCATGCCTTGGGTATAATGCTGTCAAGACAGAGTCCAGTACCGTAGCATGAATCTAAACTACTTTGACAATGGACAGATCGATGGGCATCCTGCATTATGCTTGACGTTGGAGACTCCATTTTGAATTTCAACTGCCTGCCAGTATATGATGCTGTATATATACCTACGTAGCTGAACTGATGGGTGAAGAAGTACTCTATCTGGCTGTTAGCTGCTGACTTGAAGCCCTGTGGTTATCTGTTCTAGTTTTGTCTTGGCTGAGTATCCAGACTCCAAGAGTGGTGCTGAAACTAAATTGCCACAATTGCATGGCAGCCAAACCGTTTTTGTAAATTCATCTGTTTCAGAAACATACTTGTCCACTAACAATATATGTCTGTTTTTGTGTTGGCCCGTGTTAATCGCAAACCCCACAGCCTCAAAGGGACTCACTGGGAGGCAGACACAGAAACTACTGTATGCACTCCACTCCTCCACAGACCAACTGCTTTCAAATGAATGCGAGCTATTATGGGCAGCAGATAGTGAGAGGCAGTCTGTCGGAACTTAAGCTGTTTTTCTTGCATCTTGCATCTGATTTTTTTGCTTTACATTTCTGCTTTCCATAGGGAATGCTGCATCTTTTTAATTCTGTACAAAAAATGAAACTACAGTATAATTTATTTTTTTCTTACAGTGGCATATTATTATATTCTTGGGGAACAAATGAGCACAGCTCGTGACATTTTGACTAGGCCACAAAACATTCCCAGAGCTGCTAGCTGGGGCACTAAAATGGGCACTATTTCCGTATGAGTGCTGCATTACTGGGGATCAAATGCACTAGCTTTAAAATCAGTCCAAACAACCAATGAAATGTTGTCGTTCACTTCTATTTAGCTAGCTGGGTACTTTACTATTTCTTCAGATCTGGGAGTGTGAAGGCTGCAGCATTTACTGTAACACCATTAAAATATCAGACCACCTGGACCTTACTTTCTATTTTAAAGAGATGTTCAAATGGCTGCCTCACTGCACACTGGGAGATGAAAGTTAAGCATAAACACAGTTTAGAGAAGGCTTTCAAACTGAAGGTGTTAATAAAGAACCAAAGGAAGTGACTCAATAAAACCTGCAAATACTGACTTTTACTCATGCCAGATACATAAATCTCAAGGCCCCCTTCATTAAATTCAATTATGTGTTTTTACTTTATTTGGCTGCTAAGTCTGTTGCTCACATTTTATTACCATTCATTTTTTTTTAAATCTGCCCCTGCACAATCTAAAAGTCTGACAGCTGCAATAGCCTCCCTGACCACAAAACGTCTGCTACTCTGACACTATAAAGGGTACATTGGGTGAAGTGTAACGTGTGTTATTTAGGCCAGGGGGGACTTAACATATAAGCTTTGGGCTCCGTGCTAGAATGGAGCCCCCAAAACACCTAATTGCCAATAAAAGTTACACAGCAGCTGGTGATTATTATTTATGTTTCCTGGATTTATTAATAAAAACAAAATGAAACTGTTTGTTTACATGCTTGTTTGAGTGCACAACTCCCACATTCCATGTGGGAAAAGTGGATTGGTCCATCATTCCTGGACCCCACGTAGCAGGCCACCAGTTAGAACATCCTCAAGGAATTTGCAAGAACTCGAGAAGTAACCCCATAAACAGAGGGCGGAAACCAAAAGGATAATAGTGCAGGTGTACAATAACAAAATTAAACGTAGCTATTCCTGCAGGTCGGACAAACAGAGAGAAATTCCCAAAACGTATGTATGCTCCTTCTGAGTCTACCCCACAATGTGGTAGGACAAGTGCTGCATGTGTGTCCCTGCTGCAGTCTCAGAGGCAGAGGAATGTGAAAATGCTTGCACTGAGATGACTGGTAGCCCCCTCTGCAGCGATAGTAAAAAAGAAAGGATTAAAATGTAGGTAACCCTCTTAACTTCCAACACAACAACACTGCCAATATAAATGACTAGCCGACGCACGCCGTAGCATACGGCGGTGTAAGAATAGGAACGGAAAACGGTGAGAAAGGAATTCAGAAATCAAGAAGAAATAAATACTTCTTGAAAGACGCAGTGTGCATGTAGAATTTCTGGCCAAGCAGGATTACATGTGAAAGTGATAAATAAATCAGGCTTTCCGAATTTACATACTATGGCCATGGCATCCTGATAGTTTTGTTGCATGTATCTTGGACTTCCTGGAAATGTGGACAGTAGCATAATCATTTTGCCTACGCGAACATTGTTATTTTCAGCGTTTGCTTGCAGTTCGCCTGATAGTTCCACGTGCAGATCTTGTTGATGTAATCTGAGATAGTTGAGACGCGTGACCTCTGTTTTAACATATGCATCTACGACGTACTGTTGGAATAGTTTGCCACTGGAGTGCAAAATACTAAATGTATTCCTCATTGCTAATCTGTACGTGTAAAACTGGCATTGAGTAAGCCTTATTCGCTTGGCGCTTCTTTTATCGGGAACATGTTGTAAATCTTTGTGCCAGCCAATGTCTCCGTAAGGGAATAAAAGTGGGTAAACCATAGGATCGCAATTCATATTGAGCGTGGAAATCTATTTACAGGAGTTGCCTATGGCATAGATGCAAATGTCCCGTTCGGTAGGCGTTTCACCATCTTCTCCAATAAAAATCGCTGCAACATCGGTCTGACACGTTGGGGCATTGTATCGTCATAAATCCTGCCCAGGGTTTTCCTTGAAAACCATTCGTACAGATGCTGTTGGATTGAACTGAGCGATTTCATGCATGTGTTTGTATGATTTAGCGAAGCGGTTGATGGTTCTGAGCATGGAATCTTGCTGGAGAAGTACATTTTCACTGCATGCTAAGTTTGCTTTATTTTGTAAGATTACTTCAGTAGCTTGCGCTGTGTCAAAAACATACAACTGTCCATATCCTGGAGAGGTAGAAGTGTTAGCGTATAGTGGAGAGATTTGGTGATAAATTTGCCCGTGTATTTTAAAACAGTATGGTCCGTGGCCAGGAGGTTGAGTTATCTGTGCACCCATGGAAGCAAACGCTTGAGAAGAGTTGTATTCTCTAATGTGTTCATGATAATTTTTAGCTTCTGATGTTTGCTGTGTAAGAAGCTGTTGTAAAGACACAGATGGCTCCCGCAACTGTGGTAAAGCTACTTTACTGTTGTGGTAGCACCTCGAGTACTTGTTGGATGTATTACGCTCAGCAGGCCAGTATAGTGCATGACATGGAAGAGGACAAATAGGAATTGAGAAATACCGTGTTGGCTGCGTGTGGGCAGGACCGGTTTTGAAGTGGAAGCAGGACGAACCAGAAGAGGAATATATATATGAGATGACCTCACTCTCTGGCAAATGCAGCTATCAGGTAAAGACTACTGTTCACTGGTGAGGACAGGTAAAAGATTGATAGCCACCGATTTACTAACACTAATAATTATTTCATTTACACACACTTGGTGTAAATATCCTGAAAGTTAGGGATTGCACACCCATGTGTTCAACTGACTGCACCACTCTTCGCATAGCTTTGCGGTTCTGCTGTGTGCTGTTTCCTTATTGTAATTGGCCGATGTTAAGAGTGGTGTTCTTAACTTTAATATATATAAATGATTTGAATAAGAATATAAGTAACAAGTTGTTTAAGTTTGCAGATGATACCAAGGTAGGTGGCTTCGTAAGAATCTATTGAATCATTACAGAGGGACTACGACAGCATACAGGCTTGGGAAGATTTGTGGCTGATGAAATTTAATGTCAGTAAATGTAACGTATTACACATAGGAAGTATAAATGTTAGGTATGAATACACAATGGGAGGTTTGAAAATTGAGGGTATACCTTCTGAGAAGGATTTAGGAGTCATAGTGCACTCTAAACTATCGACTTCCAAACAGTGTTCAGAAGCCATTAAAAAGGCAAACAGAATGTTAGGTTACATAGCTTGATATTTAGAGTACAAGTTCAAG
Source organism: Erpetoichthys calabaricus (assembly GCF_900747795.2). Classification (NCBI taxonomy): domain Eukaryota; kingdom Metazoa; phylum Chordata; class Cladistia; order Polypteriformes; family Polypteridae; genus Erpetoichthys; species Erpetoichthys calabaricus. Next base: position 114,421,132 of record NC_041401.2, read on the forward strand.
GAGGTTATGCTCAAGATTTATAACACAATGGCGAGGCCTCATCTGGAGTACTGTGTGCAGTTTTGGTATTGAGGCTGCAAAAAAGACATAGCAGCACTAGGAAAGATCCAGAGAAGAGCGACTAGGCTGATTCAAGGGTTACAGAAAATGGATTATGAAGAAAGATTAAAAGAGCGGAACCTATACAGTTTAAGCAAAAGAAGATTAAGAGGAGACATGATTGAAGTGTTTAGGATTATGAAAGGAATCAGTACAGTGAATTGAGACTGTTAATTTAAAATGAGTTCATTAAGAACAAGGGTGTACAGTTGGAAACTTGTTAAGAGTAAATTTCACAATTTTATAATTAGGACACATTGTGCAATAAATGAACAAATACACACTGTAAGTGTATTGGACTGGCATTCCAACTGAGTTTGAGGAAATGTTGTTACCCAGCCAGGAGGCCATAACGGACAAAGTGCAATAATGGATCTTGCCGGCTGGAAAACTCTACATTTTTATCCAGTTCAGAAAGAACAATTAATAAATGGACAGTTCATCTCCCAGAATGGGAGGTGGCACTTCTCTACTTTCCAGTTCCAAGTTTGGACACCTGAAAGGTTGCTTGGGATTTGTAGTGCAGAAGGGCAATCCTATCGCGGACCTAAGGTGCCACCAGGGGGCGCTGTGGGGGGAGGACCTTCCTGTCATGGGCAACATCCATGTGACCTGGAAGTGCTTCTCTTATGCAATACTGTGGCACTGGAAGTACTGCGTTTGTGACTATAAAGTGGCATCATCTCCATGCAGCTATTGCAAAGCTAAATCATTCACCAGTATAAACACATGTGAAGATATGTGCACCCACAACGACAATGAAGAGTTTTTATAATACTATTGGTATTTCTTTCTTTTGAAGTTCCATTTCACTATGTTTTAAACCTGGGACCATTTGAACATTATTACTTTCACTGCCTAACGCCTGTGCAGCTGTTAGAGGTATGTTTTCAACCACTTGGTGAATTCAGTAGTCATAAAGTATAAATAAAAGGGTTACATCTCAGTCGGAGGACTTAGAGGACATTTTTAAAAAGCACAGCAGTTTTCATCTAATCTACTATCTCTGCAGCTTTTGATGACCACCACTCCAGTGCTTCACCTGAACCATGGGAACAATTTAAAAGCTAAGGCCCCCAGCATTATAAATGGAGAAGCTGCTGTTCTCACAGCAGGTTTGGCATTCTTGATTTTCATTCTTGATTTTTCATTTTGCTCTTCTTTTGATGTTTGGACTCCCTGCCTTTATGTCCCTGTTGTCACTTTAAGATACTGTTTCTTAGTTTCAATCTGCTACTGTTTTGTTGATATTGCTTTGTTTTCCGGCGTGTTTTTGAACTCTTGAACAAATACTTCAGTACTAAAGGAACTTTATTTGTTTTTGTTTGGACAAAGGGTTTTCTGTGCTTTTTCCTTCTCTTCTTTTTCATATTGTGGACATTGTTTTTTAACTTTAACTGCCTTTACCCCATTTCAGCAGAGGCTGAATTCAACCATTTGCACAGGGTTAGGCTGCCTGGGAAGTGACCTATTGGGCTGGCTTGTTGTGTTGAGTTCCTGGACACAAGACCAACTTTTGGAAGGTACTGGTGAGAATGTAAGACTTATTGATTTTTTTTTGGTTCTTTGTGTTTTTCTTATAAACACTCCTCCCCATTGTGCTTAACACACTAATGTTTGTCATTATTCTAAGTGTGGGAAGATATGACTGTGACTGCCAAGTGAAACATTTCTAATTCTTTCTTTTTAAAGTTTTCTTCCTTATTTCTGGTGTGTGTTCAGACCATAGAGTGTGTATATATATATATACTCTTTGCATTATTTGACAGTAAACTATTTCAACCATATATATATATATATATATATATATATATATATATATGGTTGAAATAGTTTACTGTCAAATAATGCAAAGAGTACGCGACACGCACCCTAATTCTGGGCTCATCAGGCGTACACACTCACTGCACTCCCTTACGGGAATCGAACCTCGGACGTCAGCGCTAGAGGCGAAGCCCCTAACATTGCGCCACGGTGTGTGGTTTGTTTATTTGACAGCATGTAGATCGGGGTAATTACATTCACAGCATTTGTAGTCTGAATCATAATCTGATTGTATGGGTGGTTACCTACCAGGTAACGCTTGTGGTTGGCCAGCAAGTCAGCTAACATCCGCCACGGTGCCCTCAGTTGTGAGAAGCAGATCATAGAATGGTTGAAACAGTTTACTGTCAAATAATGCAAAGAGTACGCAACACATGTTTCGCCCTAATTCTGGGCTCATCAGGCGTACACACTCACTGCACTCCCTTACGGGAATCGAACCTCGGATGTCAGCGCTAGAGGCGAAGCCCCTAATATTGCGCCACGGCGTGTGGTTCATTTATTTGACAGCATGTAGATCGGGGTAATTACATTCACGGCATTCGTAGTCTGAATCACAATCAGATTGTATGGGTGGTTACCTATCAGGTAACGCTTGTGGTTGGCCAGCAAGTCAGCTAACATCTGCCATGGTGCCCTCAGTTGTGAGAAGCAGATCATAGAATGGTTGAAATAGTTTACTGTCAAATAATGCAAAGAGTACGTGACACGTGTTTTGCCCTAATTCTGGGCTCATCAAATAAACGAACCACACGCTGTGGCGCAATGTTAGGGGCTTCGCCTCTAGCGCTGACATCCGAGGTTCGATTCCCGTAAGGGAGTGCAGTGAGTGTGTACGCCTGATGAGCCCAGAATTAGGGCAAAACACGTGTCACGTACTCTTTGCATTATTTGACAGTAAACTATTTCAACCATTCTATGATCTGCTTCTCACAACTGAGGGCACCGTGGCTGATATCAGCTGACTTGCTGGCCAACCACAAGCGTTACCTGGTAGGTAACCACCCATACAATCAGATTGTGATTCAGACTACGAATGCAGTGAATATATATATATATTTATCTATCTGTTTATGCATTCATTTAAAGAGCTTCTGTAAAAAGCCTAAATTTCCCCTGAGGACAAATAAAGTTCTTTCTTTCTTTCTTTCTTTCTTTCTTTCTTTCTTTCTTTCTTTCTTTCTTTCTTTCTTTCTTTCTTTCTTTCTTTCTATTGTGGACCATCAGGCGGGCACCGTCACCTCAACCCGACACAGACAGGCGTGGAACACAAGTTCAAGGCACACACGTGTTTTTATTTTTATTTTTTCCCTCGTGGGAAACTCCTTCTCCGTTTCCTACAAGCACAACACAGTCCAAGCTAGCACAACACAAATTCTTCCTTTTCTCTTTCTTTTTCCTCCTCCAATCCTCCGGTCAAGCTTTGCCTCCCTCCTCCTGATTCTGGCTCCCCAAGTACCATCAGCTGGCCCCTTTTATAAGGCACCTGGGAGTGCTCCAGGTGTTTGTTGTTCTACTTCTGGCAGCACTTCCGGGTGTGGCAAAAGAACTGCCCATAAGGGCTCAGCAACTGCTGCAGCACCCCTTGTCGGTGCCCACGGATCCCAACAGGGCTGCATCCAACTCCAACTTCCATGGAGCCTTGCGTGAGTCCAAGGCACCGCTGCAACCCAGGGGAGGTAAATGCTCTGGATACACTCCCTCCCCCGGAACTTTTGCCACACTATCTATCTATCTATCTATCTATCTATCTATCTATCTATCTATCTATCTATCTATCTATCTATCTATCTATCTATCTATCTATCTATCTATCTATCTATCTATCTATCTATCTATCTATCTATCTATCTATCTATCTATCTATCTATCTATCTATCTATCTATCTATCTATCTATCCTGGGGTACTATCCTGTCACACTCTGCTAATAGTACCTTGATATTCTGCTTCCCTTTTGCTGCAAGATTACAAAAAAACAGTGGTTTAAAAATGAATAAGATCATAAGATCTGCTTTGTCTGTTATGTGGGATGAAAGAAACAGCAGACAACAGTTGGCTGGTTCCAATTCGTTACTTCCTTCTGCATTCAAACGCGTCTGATACCCTCACTGAAGGAGCAGACAAACACAGTGCTAGTGTGCAACACCAATTAATGCCCCACAAAAGTACAAGAATGAACATTATAAATTAACTGGATCAATGCAGAGTTCTGATTTTAATAAAGTTCACCAACTATATACTGTACATAAAAATAAATTAAACACTTGGCTACTCAAGTTCTCAACAGTCCAGTCTAACAAGCAAGTGTTACAGTAAGCAGGGTGTAGTTTGTCAGACAGGATTCTCCCTCAACATTCCAGATTTCAGGTGTTGCCATCAGATCACAGGTTCCAAAAATGAAAAGCAACTGGTTCAAATACTATTTCATTCAAAATGCAATTAATCTTCTAATCTTCAATTTCTTACAAACACATAAATATTTAAATCATGGCATAAAAGGTAGCATTTGCATCAATCATTAGTCACGTCTACACATTACTTAAAGATTTATGGCTAATATGCTTGATTTCATTTTTTCACCACATGTATTATACTCATTGCTGTATTTCATGCATTTGTACTAACTTTTGGTTTGAAGGCTGTGTTCTTTGCGATGTGTTTTTAACATTATGTCATGGTCTTTCTGTAAAACCAGCTTAAAAAAAATAAATTTCCTTCTTGTGACAATAAAATTGAATTGAATTATAAAAGTTAAAGATTGAAGTGAGAACAACCAATATTCTCTGATGGTCCTTTTAGCTTTGACTAACGCTAATGAGAAACTGGTTGACAGTTTTAGAAAAGAGACCTAAAATGTGAAGCACAAAGCTGTGCACCACCATCTTATGTGGGAGGACATAATGATACAAAATGTGCCATGACTTCAATAATGAGCATCGTCACTTTTTTAATTATGGCTGCAGCCATACAAACATCATTGTAAAATACCAGTAACCATTAAAAAAGTAGGCTACAAAATGGTGTCACCAGAATAACAATTTAAATAACCCTTCCGCCCAGAAAAAAAACAACAAAGCCAAATAAGCAAATGCATATCTGCAAACCAGGAAGTCCTCATCAAAAAATGTATGGTCAGGGCCTTTTTAACAGTCGAAAACTTGTTTGTTGAATATCCAGCATCTTGGATGGTCACCATGTTAAATAAAGACACCCCAATGACACTGCATATCACAACCTCAGTAGGTCAGGTGATGGTAACAGGCCTGATTACTACCAACAAAGAGTACAAAATGGTGCTGTTAGAGAATATGATTTTATTATGTAATACAAGTGATCAAGAATGTTAAAACTTGTTTTAGTTTTCTTTGTTTCCTTGATTTTTAGTTGCATGTTAAAAGCATTTGCTGGATGAATAGTGCAGCATAGAACTCTAACTTCTTTTACTTAAACTTTAGACCTCTGTGAAAAGCAGCATGTTTTACAGAGATCAGATATTTCTGCAGTCAGAAGAGCAGACAGACACCTTTTGCAGAAATGAAGGATTTAGAGAAAAGTCGAAACTGTAAACAGCAAAATTATATTTTAAGAAAGATCAACTTTTCTGGACTTCCCCCATGCACAAATGAACTGATATGGCCTGTCAAAGTGACATTGGACAGAAAGGAGCTAGGAGTGCTTAAAAAGTCAACTTCGAGCAGGAAGAGGGATGAAATCCAGAAAGGAAAAGAAGAAGGAAGACAACAGTCACCAAAAAGACCATGCTATGAGACACACAAATGTAATCTTAAGAGATTGAATGCCACATGCATCTGGTGTGTCAGCCAGCTTTATCTTTAACAGTTTTATAAAAAGTACAGATTTCATTATTTATTGATTTGCCATCATCCATTTTGCTTTTACTTCTGCATTTGGCACATTAATGTTAAAGGCAATAATGACTTATACTATTTTTTTATCAGGTCCCCTATTTTACATTTATTATTTGCTCTCTGTTTCCATTTGGAGTATAAATTAAAAAGAAGAGACATTCTCTAATAGAAGAAGTGAAGCATAGTAATCACAAGTTGATCTACTGTTAGGGCATATCCAGGGGCTTGTGATGGCAAGGGGCCTTTTCACCACTGAAAATCCTCTCCCCAAGAACCAAAATCACTAAGGGTGACCTCAGACCCATATTGAAACAATCTGATATCCGCATGATGAAATCACCAAGAAAGGACAACCCCCGTCCCTTCTGCTCAAGTCTCCTCTGGGGTAGATCATCTGTGTCATTAAACAGCAGGGTGTTTGCGTGATGCATTCTTTAAAGTATGATGTTCGCTCATTCCTCTCCTTTCTACTGCTGAGAAACTTGTCCATGCTTCTGTCACATCCTGCATTGATTATTGTAACTCCTTACTAGCAGGTGACCCTTCAAATCTTACATCACAGCTCCAGTTGATTCAAAACTCTTCTGAAAGAGTCCTTACACGAACCAGCAACAGTGATCACATAAACCTCATCCTGCTTCGCCTTCACTGGCTCCCTGTGTCTTACAAGATTGAATATAAAATTCTATTAATAATCTTGCACCATATTACATCAGTGACCTTCTACATCACTATGTTCCTGTTTGACCACTAAGGTCCTCTGATTCTGGCTATCTTTTTTGCCCCATACTAACCTGCACTCTATGGGTAATAAGGCCTTCACCTGTATAGGACCCAGACTCTGGAATGACCTCAGTAAATTAATTAGATCAAGTAACTCAATTCAGGGCAGCACGGTGGTGCAGTGGTAGTGCTGCTGCCTCGCAGTTAGGAGACCCAGGTTTGCTTTCCGGGTCCTCCCTGCGTGGAGTTTGCATGTTCCGGTTTTCCGGTTTCCTCCCACAGTTCAAAGACATGCAGGTTAGGTGCATTGGCAATTCTGAATTGGCCCTAGTGTGTGCTTGGTGTTTGTGTGTGTCCTGCGGTGGGTTGGCAGGATTGGTTCCTGCCTTGTGTCCTGTGTTGGCTGGGATTGGCTCCAGCAGACCCTCGTGACCCTGTGTTCGGATTCAGTGGGTTGGAAAATGGATAGATGGATGAATTAACTCAATTCATTTTGTAAAAAAAAAAAATTAAAACTCATCTGTTCAGAAAGGTTTCTTTCAGAGTACCTCTCTATTCAAATGCTCGGGATAATTTGTGTGCATGTTATACAGGTGGAATCCTCTTGTAACAAAATTCATGAGACTATAAAAATATTTTGGTTATAACGGAAATTTCATTATAACAAATATGGGGAAAATACGTACACTATTGTGACCGTGGTTGCCATCGATTCACCATCTCTAACAGCAGCAGCACAACGACAGCTCTGTAGAGGTGATGCTATGTCTGGTAAACAGTAAACCAAGGGTTGTCCTCTGCAAGATCAGGCTTACTGTGTAATGTAATGTGTAACCCAAGCTTGACAAAAATGTATAAAAAAACAGTGCTTCTTAGACTGCCAAAAATATTTTATTTCAAAGTGAGACATTAGATGTAACTTTTTTAATAGAAATATAGATATAAAAATACAGAATGAAAATGAAATGTTAGATATAACTTTTTTTTTCAGCATAAACTGATGACGTTTCTCAAATTTTTTGTTCATTGCAAAGAAAACTTTGAGAAGTGCTATGAAGCTTGAACAGTACAGTATCCACACACAACACAACTACTCATGCGGACACTTGGTGGAGCACTGACACAGAATTCGGCTATACCTGTATGATGTCGCACCTACACTCTGCCAAGCCTCACCGAGATTGTCTGAGACTGGAAATGTCACAACAGACTGCCACTATCTTTTCATCTAACAAGAAAGAGACAGCCAGTTGCAAGGTTGTCGAGACTCAGTGAAAAGTGTAGGTGTGGCATTAAGTATTTTTTGCATTACATTATCATCTTCGATGGCCATTTTTGGTCAAAAAAACATTTATTATACTTAAATGTAGATTTTGTTAAAAAGAAATCTGTTACAAATGATGTTTTATGAATGTTTGTCCAGGCCTACAAAAAGTATTTGTTATCCTGAAAATTTAGTTACTTTGGTATTTGCTATAATGGGATTTGACCTGTATCACAAATTATTGAATTTAGTATTTTACTCTGGTTTATTGTCTTTTTTTCTCTTTAATGCTTTGTATGTATCCTATATTTATCTGTTTTTGTGTTTTATGCAGAAAATATTTGCAACCAATCTGCTGTTCTTCCTGAGACTCTATGAAGTGCCTTGCACAGGGGAAAGGTGCTACTTAAATTAAATGAATTTGTGAATTTCCCATTGGGATTAATATCTATCTATCTATCTATCTATCTATCTATCTATCTATCTATCTATCTATCTATCTATCTATCTATCTATCTATCTATCTATCTATCTATCTATCTATCTATCTATCTATCTATCTATCTGAATTATTATTATTATTATTATTATGATAAACTCTCTGTGAAAGAGCTCAATTTTTAGGTAATTCACGGGCCTGTGGGCGTCTTAACAGCAGCAGTCAGTTCTGGGTGTGGACTGGACCAATATACCCAGCGGCAAGTGTATTGTGATCAGGTGAGTGCAAAGATAAGTGAGCCAGAGTTGGGGTGGAGAACATGTGAGTGGGTCTATGTAACAAAGAATCTCAGAGTGGGAATAAAAGAATCTCTGTTTTAGGATAGGGTCATCCCAAAACCCTCCTATGATAAAGCAGAATGGAAAAAAAACATCATTACAGTCAACAAACAATTATCCAATTATCAACATGAGAACAAAACAATCAATAGTGCTATATTATGCAGAATTTTTGGTCTATCGAAACAATTTGTTCACTACCCTGGACAGACTGCTATTCAACAGAAAATCCATATAATTTAGTTTATTACATATGTTTGTCAGCAAAATTTGCATTCTTTCACCTTTATTATATTATGAAGAGTACAATTAAATGTATACTTATTATAGCAGGTAAAAATAAAACATGCAGCTAAGTGAAAGTGTATTGTGCTTCCCATTTATTCCTTTGCTGTATTTCCTGTTTGGGTTGGTTTCCATTGAACAGATTTCAGGCAGGCAGCTTTTGATTTTGTTGCGTAGCCTACATTTTTGCTTTTAATCTCAAGTACTTACAAGGGGAAAAAACAGCGGAGTGAAACACCCTGAAAACATAAAGCTAAATGGACAGCACACGCCTTCACATTATCTCCTGTGAATGGAATGTTCCAGTAAAGAGAGGACTTTATGTTAAAGGGGTGTGTCTACTTCTAAAATGTAATCCTGCTTCGCAACAATAATACTGTTTATTTTTTTTAAAGGCCTGTGTTCTCAGATGACACAATTGTGCACTCGTATTCAGTGGATGTTAAATGGCTTGACAGAGAGAGGTTCCTGTTTCACATCCAGGCTTTGTTCTTTCCTCATTCTATCAGGAGATTACACTCTCACTCTTTCTTTAAGGCTGAATTTGTGCAAACCAAAAATTACTGCTGGCTGTGCTCTCTGATGAGATGAGATGTAATGTACTGCACTCTAAAACCTGCTTTCTCACAAATATGAAGCTAAAATACAGTGGCTTTACGCAGTTAATAATAATATCTCGTGGCAGCAGCTCTCTGCTTTTTCTGTTTCAAGAGAAAAATGCACATGAAAAAGCAGGTTAGGACTTACAATATTTCTCCGGAAAAAAAGTAGTCGTAGTAACCAAATTATAATTAAATAAAATAGTACTATAAATAAATAATGTAATCTATAGATTTTTTCTTTCAAAACAGAAAATTAACAAAAGTCACAATAAACCGTATTATTAACCCTTATTACATTCCCAAGTAGTATAAAATACAATAAACCTAGTTATAAATATACTGTACATATAATCTGAACAGTATCATATACAGTATCTGCAGTTTACTATTGGACAAAGACTGGAGTAGAAGATGCAATTATCTCTCTGCTCCTCAAAACTTATTCTCACCTGGACAAATCCGACATCTCTGTGAGGATTATGATTTCTCCAGTGCCTTCAGTACCATCCAGCCATCCCTGTTAAGGGGCAGACTCAGAGATAGGCAGGTTGATGAGTCTATGGTGTCCTGGATAATGGACTATCTGTCGGCCAGACCACAGTTTGTGAGACACAAGGACTGGGATTCTGATATGGATGTGAGCAACACTGGAGCACTACAACAAACAGGCCTGTCTTTTCTCTTCAGTCTGTACACCTCAGACTATAACTATAACATCAGGTCATGTCACTTGCAGACATTCTCAGATGATTGTGTATTGATGAAGGAGATGAGACAGAGTATAGGAGTCAGATGGAGAACTTTATTTCTTGGTGCAAAGAGAATTGTCTGCATCTTAATATCAGAAAAACCAATTAACTGGTTATTGACTTTCACCACACCAAGGAGTCTCTATGTCTGGTCACTATCCAAGGACTGGATTTAGATATGGTCCAATCCTACAAGTACTTGAGGGTCCACACTATTGACAAGTTGAACTGGTCTTGAAAAACAGACGAACTAAGGGGCACAGCAGGCTCTTCTTCCTTAAGAGGCTGTGTTCCTTTGATGTGGAAAGAGACATCCTTCATATCTTCTATAACTCTGCGATGGCCAGTGCAATTTTCTTTACTACAGGGACTCCTTTATACCAACAACAATATGCATGCATAATGCCTCACTGACACTGCCAAATGATTAGTTTTCTTTCTTCTCAGTTAGTTTGGTATCTATCTATCTATCTATCTATCTATCTATCTATCTATCTATCTATCTATCTATCTATCTATCTATCTATCTATCTATCTATCTATCTATCTATCTATCTATCTATCTATCTATCTATCTATCTATCTATCTATCTATCTATCTATCTATCTATCTATCTATCTATCTAAAGATTAATTTGATCAAGAACAGGCCATACAGCACAACAAACTTGACAATCTTATTCACATAACTTCTTAAAAAAATAGATCCCCTAAACATCACTTTCTACCACACTTCTTGGAACCTCGTTCCTTATGTCAATGATTATCTGTGTGAAGAAAAGCTTTCTAAAGTTGTTTGCCAAGGGCAGCATTAGAACATTTGAATAATTTTGACAAGAACAGGTCATACGGCCTAACAAACTTGCCAGACTTATTCTAATAACTTTTTATAAAAGTAAAACCAAGTTGAGTTTTGAAGGACCCCTTTTTACCACTCTATTTGGTAATTCATACCCTGCAGTCCTAGAATCAGCCTAGTTGCTCTCCTCAGGACATTCCTCATTTTTGTAATATGAAGACCAAAACTGTACACAGTGAAAAGTCACACTGCCACCAGGAGATGTCTTGCTAATGTCTGTATGAGAATTCAAGGGCTGCTAAGGGGAAGTAAACCTTGAATGAATGTTGGATACCCTGGAGGTGCAATAGGCAGAAGCAGGAGTCCACTTTGCCCAAGGAAGGCAGGCAATGGGTTTTAACATCCCCTTGCCAAGGAGAGGTAGCCTCTAGTATTACCCATACAAGGAAAAGCTAGGGAGAACTTTATGAGATCTGTTCTTTTCTGCCTGTCCATAAGGGGGCAGCACATGCTCCTCTGACTTGGTCATTTTGATGCCTGTAAGGTATGAGAAGCTGAGAGGCCATCTTGGAAACCAGCCTTTTAAGCACAAGTGAAACCTCAGATGTGCAGGGATGCTAGGAGCTGCTAGAGGTCATTGTAGCTTGGTGTCTCTGAAGACAACATACTACAACTCCTAATCCCAAACATTTTGGATAAACTCTCATTGGGTGGGAAGAAACCCAGGCTATGATTGTTAATAGAGATACAGAGAGACAGAATCATGAGTGTAGAATGGAGAATGTATTATTATTATTATTATCCATCCATCCATTTTCCAACCCGCTGAATCCGAACACAGGGTCACGGGGGTCTGCTGGAGCCAATCCCAGCCAACACAGGGCACAAGGCAGGAACCAATCCTGGGCAGAGTGCCAACCCACCGCAGATTATTATTATTATTATTTTTTGAATGGCTTGATGCTACTTTGCCATAGGAGTGGACGCACCTTCTCACCTGTCAGAGGCCACAACAGCCATACAGGTAGGCCCAAGGTTTGCTCTAGGTTTGCTGTTTTGTGTCTGTTTAATTTTCATTTGTTATTCCATGGAACCATCCTTAAATTGCATTTATTTTGTTTAAGGCAGCATTTTTGTTTATTTTTGGCCTGCTCACTGTTATTCTGGAAGTGGAGCATTTCCATGGGGGCCTACTCTTATCTCACTGTATGTATAATGTGCCTGAATGTGGGTTCTGTGGTGCTTGCAATACAGCACTTCAAACAAGCTTTCATTTCAACGTTAGAAGGAACTCAGGGAAAAATAACAGAATTCTTCTTTAAAGTCTTCAGTAGTCAGCTTGGCAAGTCAGTTTAAAAGGGGGCAGTGTACGCTAGATACTTTGGAAAAGCTAGGGATGGGGACACCCAAGAAGAGAAGAAAGATAAGGGAATGAAGAAAAAAGCAAAGCTTCTCCAGGTTGCAGGAATTTAGGGGGCCAGCAATTTAGCAAAATGACCGTCCCTCTTTAAAAAGAGATAGAGAGAAAGAGAGAGAATAAGCCTATGGAGGGCAGCACACAGTGCAAATCTGGTGTATTGGCGAGTGGGCAAGATATATATAAAAAATAAGAACCACTACCATGGGAAACAAACATAAGCTTTTTATCTTACTGATGAAACTTGTCCCAAACCCCACTGAGTACATCTTCTGCATTCAGGGCTAAAAGCACTGCTGGATCAGGTAGTGACAGAGCAATGTGTGTATTACAACTGGACATTGTCTGCTGCCTGGCAAGCTCTAATAAAACCAGTCTGATCAAAGTGGATCAGTGTATGAATATGGTAAGCTTAGTCAACAACATGACATCCATGTTTATCAAAGATTTTGGGTGGTAATTTGTACACTTCACAGAATCTTTGCCCTTTTTAATATCAGAGTAATTATGGTTGAGCTTACTGAGAGGTTCAGTTTGTTTGGGCAAGAGTAGATAGATAGATAGATAGATAGATAGATAGATAGATAGATAGATAGATAGATAGATAGATAGATAGATAGATAGATAGATAGATAGATAGATAGATAGATAGATAGATAGATAGATAGATACTTTATTAATCCCAATGGGAAATTCACATTATCCAGCAGCAGCATACTGATACAATAAATAATATTAAATTAAAGATTGATTATCCCTTGCGATTCATGTTTTTAGTGCACAGGACCCCCATGAATGCAAAAATCTGTGAATGCTTTTTTTGTACCCTCAACTCATCTCCTAATACTGTACTGTTGACCACAAACATTGACAATAGCAAACAATCAACTACTTAACAAATTCCAGACAATACAGTACAGTTATACATATCACTAAAAAAATATATATATAACTACTGTACCATATACTGTACTACAACAGTAGCATACAGAATCTTCATGCCAGTTGGTGTAGCTGCAACAATGGCTTTACAAATTTACCTTACTGTTGACTCATTAAAGGGGTACTCCACCCAAAACTGATATTTTTGTAAAATGTTACACACTCAATTCAGTTTGTTGTGGTGGCCAATAAAAAAATGTAATTTCATGTTTTTGTAGAGAAAGTGCTGTTGTTGTTATCCATTCAGTTACATCTGACTCTTAGTGATTCTCTGAGCCATATCTTGCCATACTTCACAGTCTTGAACTTTCCTTATTAGTTGTTCCATGCTTAGGCCAGCATCTATTTTGATATCATCGTGCCAACATCTTTTCTGATGGAATTGTCTCCTAGTTCTACTGACCATCCTGAACATCATTGCTTTCTCCATTTACTCTGATTGCATCACATGGCCAAAATAAGAGAGCTGGAGCCTGCCAATCTTCTCTCCAAGTGATGTGTCTGAGTCGATGAATTCCAGAACTTCTTTATTGGTGACCCTCTTTTTCCATGGTATACATAATAATCTTTGTCTGCACCATAGCTGAAATGCATCAATCTTCCTTTGGACAGCCTTTTTCAAGGTCCAGCTTGCTTTTGGCTGAAAGGCTGATATCTTGATTCCTCTGTATTGCGTGCCTACTAAGCAACACGCTATGACTAAGTGCTACTCTTCATCTGATTTCAAGACTGCATTCGTCAGTTCGATGGATTATAGATCCCAGGAAAATAAACTCTCAGATGCATTCCATCTCTTCATTATTGATGGTTTTTTTTGAGTGCTTCATTTCTAGCTTTCGTCATAATCTTTTTGATGTTTCTTCTTTGATTTTTATCATGAGATGTTTCAGACCATCTTTCATTTCCACAAGAAGTGTTGAAGCATCAGTATAGTGAAAATTAATGATATTTCTACGACCACTCTTAACACTGACTTTGGATTTTTGCAGGTCTAATTTTCTTATGATGACTTGTGTCTAAAGTCTGAAAGACAGGGGGACAGAATGCAACCTTGTCTGACTCCTTTCCTAATTACTGAACCACTCATTATATCCATGCTGTGTTCAGACAAAGACCTCTTGGTCTTTGTACAGTGATCTTATCAGGTGGACCAGGTGTGATGGTATGCACAATTTCTTCAGGGCCATCAAAAGCTTGTCATGGTCAATACAATCAAATGCTTTGATGTAGTCAAGGAAAAACATGTAGACATCTTTTTTATAGTCATGAATATTTTCCTGGAAAGGTGTTGTTCATAGTAAACATCCATCCATCCATCCATTTTCCAACCCGCTGAATCCGAACACAGGGTCACGGGGGTCTGCTGGAGCCAATCCCAGCCAACACAGGGCACAAGGAAGGAACCAATCCCGGGCAGGGTGCCAACCCACCGCAGGACACACACAAACACACCCAGCACACACTAGGGCCAATGTAGAATCGCCAATCCACCTAACCAGCATGTCTTTGGACTGTGGGAGGAAACCCACGCAGACACGGGAAGAACATGCAAACTCCACGCAGGGAGGGCCCGGGAAGCTAACCCGGGTCCACAGGTCTCCCAACTGCGAGGCAGCAGCGCTACCCACTGCGCCACCGTGCCGCCCACTCATAGTAAACATGAAACATGTTATTCCCACATCTTAACTTAAAGATCTGCATCTCTCCCTCATTCATTGGTGGAGAGTTCTGTCTTTAATTCAAATGCACAATAATGTGGGAATGCCATCTTTCCTATTTACTATTTCCAAAACTCATTAAATAATATCCATTTAATTACTGATGACAAAAACATGAATCACAATGAACAACTGTATTTGGTATCTTCAGATAAACTGGATCGAGATGACTCCAAACCATCTGGGCCAGAAACTCTGTCCATTCACATTGAGTTCAAATAATCTTTCAACTTCATTTTTAATAATCTGGGAGTCAAGTGTATCAGCCTCCAGTTTGTTTAATCTGGGAAGAGGTAAATTATTATGAGAGGCAGATATTTTGTCTATGAAACAGCAGGAATTTTCAAAGAATAAATGTAAGTCAAAAATCATAAAATGATTTGTTAATTTGTAATGGGTCATGGGTTTTGGTGACTGGATTATTGTTAATGGCAGAGATGGACATACTGTAAATGCCTGGCAATGATGCAGTTTAAGTGCCAGAAATTTACTTGGCTTGGCGCTTGAAACATGATGTTTGGCACAGGTGCAGTGAATCTAAAACTCAGCTCTATACTAGTTTACCAACCTATTGAAAAATGTCTCCAAATCCAGAATGCCTCAAAGGAAGACTCAAATAGGTTACATGAAGGTGTTTTTAATAAATAAAAAATAAACACCAGGAGGGAAGAGTAACGAAGAACTTCATTATCAAACAAAAGGAAAACCAATAAATTTTACTGGCCTTCTTGGCACTTTCTAAAAGGTTATTGATCCCATCCTATGAGATGAAGCTGCACCTTTCAACTTCAAAAACCATAAAGCTCACTCTCTCTCACCTCCAACATATTATCCTTACCCTTTCTTCCCCTTGCCAGTTGAGCCCGTGTGTTCTCTCCTACCAACTTGAAGTTCAATGCCTCTAGCCCATAACCACCTCCAGTCCGCACTGAAACCACCTCCATTTGGACTATGGACACTAGGCCAGAACTTCCCCTATTATCTCAGGGTGTCCCTGCAATCCCTGATATAATATTGACTGTAAAGGGCCAAAACAGTATAGCAGTCCTTCTGTAATGGAAGCAATTCTGTCCTGAACCAACTGAAATGTACTGCCATTCAAATCCTTAACATGACCTCCTCCACAAATTTGATAACTTTTAATATACTTCTGTACTTGTCAAACACTGCACAGACAGAGTCAGGTCCATACGTTTTTGGACAAAGGTGTAATTTTCATTTTTTTGGCTCTGTACACCACCACAAGGGCGGCACGGTGGCGCAGTGGTAGCGCTGCTGCCTCGCGGTTAGGAGACCTGGGTTCGCTTCCCGGGTCCTCCCTGCATGGAGTTTGCATGTTCTCCCCATGTCTGGGTGGGTTTCCTCCGGGCGCTCCGGTTTCCTCCCACAGTCCAAAGACATGCAGGTTAGGTGGATTGGCGATTCTAAATTGGCCCTAGTGTGTGCTTGGTGTGTTTGTGTGTGTCCTGTGGTGGGTTGGCACCCTGCCCAGGATTGATTCTTGCCTTGTGCCCTGTGTTGGCTGGGATTGGCTCCAGCAGACCCCCGTGACCCTGTGTTTGGATTCAGCGGGTTGGCAAATGGATGGATGGATGGACACCACCACAATTGATTTGAAATAAAGCAATCATCATGTGATTGATGTATAGACTTTCAGCTTTAATTCAAGGGATTTAACAAAAATGTATGAGCTCTTTGGAAAAGACATTTTATACATGGTTCCCCTAGTTTCATAGCCTCAAAAATATTTGGAAAAATTAACATAATCATAAATACAGTATAATGATTATTTTCAATATTTGGTTGGAAATCCTCTACAGTCAATGACTGCCTGAAGTCTGGAACCCATGGCCATCTCCAAGTGTCGGGTTTCCACCCTAGTGAAGCTTTTCCAGTCCTTTACCGCAGCTATCCTCAGTTGCTGCTTGTTCATTGGACTTTCTGCCATCAGGTTTGTCTTCACAATGTGAAATTCATGTCCAATTGGGTTGAGGTCAGTTGATTGACTTGGCCTTTGAAGAATATTACACTATTTTGAAATGCATTTGGTTTGCAGTCACAGTATGTTTTGGCTCATTGTCCATCTGTACTTTAAGCATCGTCCTATCAGTTTTGCAGCATTTGGCTGAATCTCAGCAGACTGTTGTTGTGATGTGAGATTTTGCGTATAAGTTGATAAATATTTTGTATGTCTTTATTTGTAACTTAGGCAAGTAGTGTAATATTAATGTTACATTATTGAGAAGCATTCATGTTTACAACATCCCCCCCCCTATAAACCAGGACTGAGTCATTTTGAATATTACGACAGGATTTGGGGGAAGTGCCTCAAACCAGTTTGGCAAGTGTTTCTCTGCTAAAGTCTTTCTCTCAACCCCCTGCAGGTAAGCCAGGCTGCCTAACTGCCAAGCTTTGCCTTAACACATGGTTTTGGGGGCAGGTGTGAAGGTGTTCTATTCCCCCATTGGTCTAAAGTATGGCTGTTTGGAACTGGCTTGTATCAGAAGCCTTTAAGTACCCTGGCGTCATATTGGCTCTAGGGGTTGGACAGAAAACCTATAAATTTGCTTGCTTTACCTCACTCTCTTTCTCTCTCACCAAACTGATGAAAGACCATCACACACCATGAACAGAAAAGAACAACACAATGAAAAGCACAGCTCGGCAGCCATATTGAGACAGGCATGCAGCCTGTTCTGAAGAAAGCTGACCACAAATGATGCCTTAACTAGAGACATTTTTAAGTAACTAACAAATCTGTGTGCCGCCTGAAACTACACATCACCATTTATCAAGTTGCATGGTTGCCAATATTCAAATGTACTTTGCATATTGCTATTATTTATTAATATTATCAATAATACATTATTTTATGTGTAACGTAACTTCTGTTTGTCTTTTACTACACCTAATTGCCTGAGGTTACATGTAGAAGGGAAGGTGGGGAGAGGTTATATACAATAGTACCTTATAAACAGTGGTAAGTCTGTGAGATTTGAGGCATTCTGACAAAGGCTACATATTAATAATACAAAAGGGGAAAGTAGAGTAAAATATTACTCTACCAAGACAAAACAATGGTATAGCCCTATATATTTCAGAATTCATCCTACTACTTTTGCCAGCAGTCATATCTATACTAATAAAAGGCAAAGCCCTCACTGACTGACTGACTGACTTACTCATCACTAATTCTCCAACTTCCCGTGTAGGTGGAAGGCTGAAATTTGGCAGGCTCATTCCTTACAGCTTACTTACAAAAGTTAGGCAGGTT
Organism: Erpetoichthys calabaricus; assembly: GCF_900747795.2. Lineage (NCBI taxonomy): Eukaryota > Metazoa > Chordata > Cladistia > Polypteriformes > Polypteridae > Erpetoichthys > Erpetoichthys calabaricus. The sequence goes on from NC_041401.2 coordinate 114,439,476, forward strand.
TCATTTCGAAATTCTACGCGTAATGGTCATAACTGGAACCTCTTTTTTGTCCATATACTGGAATGGAGTGCAGCTCGATGGCCGTGAGAGGCGGAGTTGCGTGTCGCGTCATCACGCCTCCTACGTAAGCATGTGAACTGACTGTGAACTCAGTACGTAGAAAAGAAGGAGGAGCCCCAAAGAGCGCTGAAGAAAACATTCATTACACATTAATGTAATGTAATACACAATTGATAAGGCAGCGAAACAATAAGAAGCGAGCGAGTGACGCATACAAGCATCTTCATAAGACACGAGGTATAAAAAAGCACGGTGTAAACCGTAACTTTAAATTAACTTTATACAAACGCTCCAGCTGCCGTTTGCAATGCCATATTCGCGAGATACAAGTTTAATGAGAAGACACGAGGTATAAACAACAGTTTGGATCACTTTGTAACAGAGTTAAAATTGCTGTAGCGAGAAACTTTTAACTGCCGGGTCTTAGCTAACATTAAATAAACCCGTGGGCATCGCAACATCACACAAGAGAGCGGCTCACGTGAAGTGACTAAACCAGCACGAGTTTAATAAACCTGATTCTTGCCGAGAGAGCGAATGGTGGACATAGCTCTGGCTGTAGCGTCATGGGGAATCGCTTCTACATTATTAGATGGAGGCCGTACAGCGCATTCGGCATTGCAATTACCATTAAACCTCGCTCACGACGAAAATCCAATTTGCAACATACGCAAGTGCTCTGGAAAGGCAAAAGTCTTGCAACATTCAAAGATGATAGTTTGGGATGAGTGCACCATGGCACATAAAAGAGCTTATGAAGTCTTGAACCGAACAATGCAAGATCTCAGAGATCGTACCAAAATAATAGGAGGTACTGTAGCTTTACTCGCTGTAGATTTTCGTCAAACATTACCAGTTATTCCACGAGGGACACCAGCAGATGAACTCAACGCGTGTTTAAAATCCATGCCTCTCCCACGGTCAGTTATATGTTGCGTTATATTTGGGTAGGTACACCAAAAAATGTATACATTTATGCATGTAATGGGCAAACAAAAAATGTAGTATACTTGAAAGCACTGCCGTAGTACTCAATGTATCTTTACTTCTTAAATATTAATGTTTTACTGTTTAATAATTTATACGCTTCTTATATGTTGTTCAAATTCTTTTATCAAAATACCAGTAACAGCGCACTGCACGATAACGTGGAGTGAATACACTTGACATGAGCATTCATAGTATTTATCCTCTTTCTCTGTACGTTTATCATTCATTTGCTCAGAGGTTGATGCGCTTGCTGCTTACTGAGCAGCTCTTCACCCTAGCGTCCCGCTGCTTCTCTTCTTTCGTCGGCATCTTTTCCCGTTAAAACTGATTAAATTAGTTTTTGTGTTGCAATAACTTAGTATGTTTTCTTTAATTTTTCAGTTAAGCTGGCACTTAAGTCTTCAATCTGCCTCAAGAATGATTAGCGAAGGTGGAAGGGAATGAAAACGGCACCCGTATGCATCCGCCCACGGCCGATCTGGTGCACACAGCTGTGAGTTGATTCTACAATAAAATAAAATAAACATAAAAAGAGTAATAAAATCATCACCCTGAAAGTGGATAGTAGACGTGACGTAGTATACAGTATGTGTACCAAATTTCAAGTCAATAGGTGAAACGGTTTGCGAGCTACAGGTGATTTAAAATCCTGGACAGACAAACGAATAGCCACGGTAGTGTATTATAGAAGAAAATTTTACTGTTTAATAATTTATATTTATATGCAATGTGCTTCTTATATATTACTTCATATTCTCATATGATAATGATGTTAATGTTGTTTATATTGATTTCTATGTTATTGTAAGTGCTCTTTATTTGTGGAAAAATAAAATTGGCAATTAAACTTATTTTATAAATACTACATTTTATTTTTTTCTCTTGCACTCAGTGAGCGAGGCCACCAGGTAATCAGCTACTATATATATATATATATGTGTGTGTATGTATGTATATATGTACTGTATGTGTGTGTATATATATGTATGTGTATGTATGCATGTGTATATGTATATATGTGTGTCTGTGTGTATATATACAGTATATATATATGACAGCAACACTCATAACAATGACAACACAATTACATTGACAATCATGTTACATTATTTTTAAAATGTTTCCTTTTCTTTTTCATAACCTCTTTAACACACTACTTCTCCGCTGCGAAGAGCGGGTATTTTGCTATATATATATATATATGTAGATATGTATATGTATGTGTGTATATATATATATATATATATATGTATGTGTCTGTATGTATGTGTGTATATATATATATATATATATATGTATGTGTCTGTATGTATGTGTGTATATATATATACATATATGTATGTGTCTGTATGTATGTGTGTATGTATATATGTATGTGTGTGTATGTATGTGTGTGTATATGTATGTGTGTATATATATGTTGATATGTGTATATATATATATATATGTATATATATGTGGATGTGTATATGTATATTATATATATATATATCTATATATGTATATATATGTATATGTAGATATGTGTATATGTAGATATGTATATATATATATATGTTTACATAAACTCTTTAACACACTACTTCTCCGCTGCGAAGCGCGGGTATTTTGCTAGTCATCAATAAACAGTAGTGACCAACTTCCATTGGCAGTCAGGCATGCCCATGCCATAACTCTGCATCAACCATGTTTCATAGATCATGTACTATTCATCAGATCACGACCCATTTCATCTCTTCTCCATACTCTTCTTTTCCATCATTATGGCACATTTTGATCTTAGTTTCCTTTGTCCAAAGAAAATTGTTCCAGAATTGGACAGGGTTTTAAAAAATGTTTTCTGGCAAAGTCTAATCTGTCCTTCCTATGCTTGAGGTTTAACACTGGTTTGCACTTTGTGGTAAACCTTCCGTCTTTTACTTTCATGAAGCTTTCTCTTGATTGTAGACTTTGGCAATGATAGGTCTTCCTCCCCGGGGGGTATTTTTGGTTTGGCTAAATGTTGTGAAGGGGTTCTTCTTCACCGAGGACAGAATTCTGCAGTCATCCAGCACAGTTGTCTTCTGTGGATTTCCAGGCCTTCTGGAGTTGCTGAGTTCACCAGCGTGATCCTTCTTTTTAGAAATATACCACATGGTTGATTTGACCACTCCTTGTGTTTCTGCTATCTCTCTGATGGGTGTGTTATGTTTTATTTGCCTAATGATGGACTATTTTTACTTGCATGAACAGCTCTTTGGATTTCAAAGAGACAACTTCCAAATGCAAATTCCACACTTGGAATCAATTCCAGACATTTTACCTGCTTAATAATTAATGAAATGATGAGGGACCTGCTCAGACCTGGCTATGCAACAGCATGTCACTCAAATGTCCAAATACTTTTGAGCCCCTGGAAATGGGGGGCTATGCAGAAAAATGTCTGTCATTCTTAAACAGCTCAGGCAATATTTTTGCTAAACCCCTTAAATTAAAGCTGAAAATCTAAATTTCAATCACATAATAATTGCTTCATTTCAAATCCATTGTGGTGGCGTACAGAAACAAAATTATTATGGACCTGACTGTATGTGACATTACTCTTCATGCACCTAAGATTAACCATATGAAAAATTTTAGATCTGTTGTATGAGATTAGTGATGATTCATTTATAAATACAGCAGGTCTCTAAAACAGACCTTAAAACCTTTTAAAAACAAAAGCAGTTGACATGAAAGGAATTCACAAAGGTTTAACAACAGCACATTTTCGCTAAAATTAAGGTGTCAAAATTGAGAACAACATAATTGCAAATGCACAGCACCAATCTTCATGGACTCACAGCATTAATGAGCATAAAAACCCTTTGCAATTTTCCCTCTGGATAAAACTCCCAAATAATAAACAAAGCCAAACACACAAAAAAGAATTAATAGGCTTCAGTATTCCTGAATGACAGCATATCAGTCCTTGAGCAGAGCACATTAGGTGCTTTAGTTTGTGATGGTTTCTAAAATAAAAACAATGGCTTGTCCTTTATTTTAGAACACATTCCAGCTAGAATGCTGAAAAGTTCAACTGGAGCACTTGCAGTACTCATACAAAATGTAATTAAAACATTTATGTTACCTGGCACTTGTCCCGGGTCTTTAAAAACAGGAACTGTGAGACTTTAATTATAAAAATTATAGTCATACCTGAAAACTCAGCAAATCTTTTCTCTCCGCAGTCATAGGAAAAGTTATATCCTTGCACCTTCAGTCTTATCTTATAAAGTACAACTCACATGGAATGCTTCAAGATGGATTTCACACCAGTCACAGCGCAGGAATGGTTAAATATTATTAAAACAGCCATCATTATTAAAAAAATGAGAGTGCGGGCAGGGTGGAATGGGTGAAGAAGAGTGTCAGGAGTAATTTGTGACAGACAAGTGTCATCAAGAGTGAAAGGGAAGGTCTACAGGACGGTAGATAGATAGATAGATAGATAGATAGATAGATAGATAGATAGATAGATAGATAGATAGATAGATAGATAGATAGATAGATAGATAGATAGATAGATAGATAGATAGATAGATAGATAGATACTTTATTAATCCCAATGGGAAATTCACATACTCCAGCAGCAGCATACTGATACAATAAATAATATTAAATTAAAGAATGATAATAATGCAGGTGAAAAAACAGACAATAACTATGTATAATGTTAAATATTAACGTTTACCCCCCTGGGTGGAATTAAAGAGTCGCATAGTTTGGGGGAGGAACGATCTCCTCAATCTGTCTGTGGAGCAGGACAGTGACAGCAGTCTGTCGCTGAAGCTGCTCTTCTGTCTGGAGATGACACTGTTTAGTGGATGCAGTGGATTCTCCATAATTGATAGGAGCCTGCTGAGCGCCCTTCGCTCTGCCACAGATGTCAAACTGTCCAGCTCCATGCCAACAATAGAGCCTGCCTTCCTCACCAGTTTGTCCAGGCGTGAGGCGTCTTTCCTCTTAATGCTGCCTCCCCAGCACACCACTGCGTAGAAGAGGGCGCTCGCCACAACTGTTTGATAGAAGTAGTGAGGTAGTGAGACCAGTTATGTTGTATGGGGTGGAGACGGTGGCACTGACCAGAAAGCAGGAGACAGCGCCGGAGATGGCAGAGTTAAAGATTCTAAGATTTGCATTGGGTGTGACGAGGATGGGCAGGATTAGAAAAGAGTACATTAGAGGGTCAGCTCAAGTTGGGAGAAGGATGTTAAGGATAGAGCTGTCAGGGAAGAGGAAAAGAGGAATGCCTAAGAGAAGGTTTATGAATGTGGTGAGAGAAGACATGCAGGTGATGGGTGTAACAGAACAAGGTGCAGAGGACAGGAAGATATGGAGGAAGATGATCCACTGTGGCAACCTCTAACAGGAGCAGCCAGAAGAAGAAGAAGAAGAAAACAGCTATTATTATGCTTTTACACTAAAGTACAAACTCTAAAGATATTTACAAAAGCATTCTATTACTCACACTTCCTAGTAATTGCAGACTTTCAGATGGCTTGTCTCCTACATAACAATTTTTTGTTTATATGCAAAGATCTTATGCTATTACTATGGCAGTTCTTTTGGAAGCTAGATATGGTGCCCTTCTAGGTTCAGTCCTGTGACTGGCTCTATTTTCTGTTTAAACCTTGCTAAAAGGAGATTACACAACAAACATTTTCAAGCCCACTTAATTTAATTCAGGGTATTGGGGGCCAGAGGCTGAACCAGGAACCAACCTTGGATAGGGAACCAGTCTTTCACAGTGTCCACTCAGCCATACGTCCTCACTAGCAATTTAGAATCACAAGCTACAACTGTGTCATGGTTCAGCTAGCGTGTGATAACAACTGCACAGTTAATCTCTAAAAGAGTCTTCCCATCACTCCAGAACATTTATACGACCAGGAGGGCCCCCAATATTATTAAGGACAGTACACACCCACAACATAGTATCTTCACACTTCTGCCATCAGGGAGACACTAGAGGAGTGTGAAATCAAGGACAACAAGACTCACAAATAGCTTCTACCCTCAGGCCATCAGAGTCATGAATAATACATGCATCATTGCTCCCTCCACTTTCCATCAGTTCCATTGATTGTTACCCTGTCTGTAGCATGAGGCACGGAGTACTTTATTTCTTGTTTTTTTTATTTCTGTCTAATTATTACTTTTCAGGTTAATTTCCATCTAATTTATTGTTTGATATAAGGGGAGACTGGCAAAGTATGAATTTCATTGCATGAACCATTGTGTTTTATTTACTGTGCACATCACAATAAACTTCTTGAATCTTGAATCTTTCCCCCTGGCTGGTGTTCAATGTTGTTGGTTTTGTTTCATTTTATACCATTTACTCATATTAATGTTTATTTTATTTATTATATATATATGTTTTTCTGTGTGTGGGTTGGTAAAGGTGAGATGGCCTTTGTTATGTCCCATGTGTTTTGTGGGTGGCTCCCCAAGAGGCAGGGCCACCTGCCAATGACAGCAGAGAAACCTTATTTATGTGAGGACCTCCCATGTTTCTTCACGGTTCATTGAATGCATTTGAAGTGGAGTGTTTTTGTGCCTTTTGCCTTTGCTATTGTTTTGTGATTCCCCAGATTTTTGAACCTGTGCTTTGTTTTTGACCTCACCTCTGGAATTCGTTTGGGACTGTGTTGACATTTTTGAACCTCTGCACTGTTTCGACCACTGCCTTTGCATTCTGTTCTGGGATTTGTTTGCTGTGTCTGCCTTGCCTCTTCAGGCATCTCCTTTGTGCTCTTCAGAGCTTTGTGCTTTCACAGCCATTTTGTGCAAATACACGTTTTATATTTTATCAAAATTTGTCTTGGCCCTTTGGGTTTTAGGTCGGGTATTTTGACGGTGTTTTCTTCCTCTGCTGGGCAACTTTGGAAATGTTATTGGCAGATGGGTTTTCGGGACTCCCATAATTCACGACAGATAGGGGAGAAGTAATGGGGTACCTGGATGTAATAATTCTGGATGTAATAATGTGCCAGGGGATTATTGCTAGTGTAGCAGTAGAGGCTTTTATCGACCTCTTGAACCCTCAGGTACCACGCCAAACACCAGGTAAAAGTCCAAGACTCTTCATCCATCCATCCATTTTCCAACCCGCTGAATCCGAACACAGGGTCACGGGGGTCTGCTGGAGCCAATCCCAGCCAACACAGGGCACAAGGCAGGAACCAATCCCGGGCAGGGTGCCAACCCACCGCAGTCCAAGACTCTTTATTTTTATAATAATACAGTGCACAAAGCACCCTCCACTCCACACTACTCATATAATCAAGAAAAACTCTACAAATACCAATCCTCCTCTCCCAGACACTTCGCCACCCTTCCTCCCAGCTCAGCTCAGTGTCTGGGCTTTCCCAGTGTCCTTTTATACCCCCTGACCCGGAAATGGTTCCTGTCCAATCATCCACAAGTCCTCATTACTTCCGGGTCAGAGTGAAAGCCCTTCTCTTCAACCTGGAAGCACGTCGTTTCTCATGTTCATGTGACCAGGATGTATTTCCAGGTTATAGGGCACTTAACAGTCTGTCAGCTTCCCTACAGCAACTCCCGGTGGCCCCCATGGTATCCAGCAGGGCTGTGCATACAAACTACAAGGTCCATGAGGCCCTGCTGGAATTCGGGGAACCTCCATGCTGTCGGGAGAGCTCCACCTGGCGGCCTGGGGGTGAGGGCCGGAATATTTAGCCGGCCATCCATCACAGTAGCAACAGAGAGACCAGGAGATGAAAACAGAGCCAAAAGACATTGTGTAGTGTTAAATGCCAAGTGAACAGAGTAACTGAAAGGACAAAATGAGTGCAGAGGTGAAAGCCAGAAACAAGGTTAAAAACAAAATTCAGAATCCTACTGCTGGTGCCTACTTGGGAAATAAGCTACCTATCGGTAGGTGCTTTTAACGGTTCTTTTATCCACCAAGGGATAAACATTCACCTCATGTTTATACTGTCACATTCTGTAACGTCACCAGAATTGACAATCAAAGTCACGTAACAGGACTCAAAATGGAAATGCGCAAACAAAGAAAAATATGATGGAAAGAACAACTTTGTCCAGATGTGAAATAAACATCAGAAAAAACATCCTCACATGTCACAACCCCAAATTAGACAAAAACTCAAGTACAGTATATATGTAACTACTACTACATTATCCTGCTCCCAAGGTGCGTACCCTGGAGGTAACCATCTGGTATAGGAGGAAAATGACAATGAATTCTAGCCAAAAGATGCGGAGCATGCCCAACTCATAATATATACTACAAGGCTCTCTCATATCGGACCACCATCAATACAGGAAATACATTATGGTAGTTTCAGTGGTTTAATTTCAAGACTGGAAGAAAATCAGTACTAATAAATTTATTGTATTGTTATTTTCTTATACATTAATATTACAGGGAGGAATACATTTGACTTTGGGTTTGATTACAGTTACCTATCCCACCAACGCTTTTTTGAGACAGGCACTTTAGTTTCCCAGATCTCCATTGGTTTGCATTGTTCAAAAGAAATTGACTTTTTAACCAAAGGAAATAGAAACACTCTTGAATGTCTTCTTTTCTAACTTCCTCTCCTCACATTAGGCCCTAGGCTTCTGGGCTAAACTTAATACTTCATCTGGGATCTCCTCCTAATCATATTTGGCTAATCCACCTTTTCTGTCAGATATGCTACTCCAAAGTAATGTAAGTAGAGTGGCTTATCAGTAAGGAAGGAAATAAAAATTGCAATCATTGCCCAGACAGAGCAGAGGGCTGTTGGATGAAAATCAGTTTGCAGTGATTTATAAGTCCGTGAAATGTTTTCAGGTCTCCCAAGAAGTCCTTAGGGTGAGTGATGTGAGCTTGTGAAATTAAAATGGCAGGAACACAAGCAGCAGCAACCTCAGATTGGTGTTACTGCTACAAATTAGCAAGCTTGTTTACAAGTTGATGGGCTGAAATGGTTAATTAATTTATTTATGTATACCTTTAAAACTTCTTGTTACTCTCTCAATCAAATGAGTTTCATAACAACTCAAATTATCTTGGTGTTTCTTATGTTCACCTTGTGCGTTATGGACATGTTTATATGTCCAACGATTATTAAGAGCAACAGGGAGACCTGGAGATGAAAATGGAGCTGAAAGACTTAGCAAAGGGTCAGATACCTGGAGATCAAATGAACAGAGTAACCAGAACTGAAAGGATAAGATGAATGCAAAGTCAAAGCTAGAAATGGAGTCAAAACCAAAATTCAGACTCATACCACTAGGGCCTACTTGGGAAATAAGCTATCACTAAATTTCTTTAAAGGTTATTTTATCTATCAAACCAAAAGGCAGCATGCGATCAGAAACATATTTATGCTGTCACATCCTGTTTATGTCATCAGAACTGATGGTTGAAGTCATGTGATGGGACCCCAAAATAGCAATGCTTAAACAAAGAAAAATATGACGGTAACAAAAAATTATTTTGCAAATTCAATTCTAAGTGTGAAATAACATCAGAAATAGAATATCCTTATGGCAAACCCCAAAACAGACAAAAGCACACATATAAAAATGACAGTTACTGCTACACTGAAGAAAAAGCCCCACTGACAGAGAAGGAACGTACAACCTCCACACAGACAACAACCACAAGGAGGCTGCAGTGTTGATCATCGCACCACCCACCATTTGGTGACGTAGCAGTAGCCTTCATCTGCATGTGTCTAAAACACCAAATGTGCCTGTTGATTTATTAATTTATTCAGTGAGGTAAGGCAGTAGATGATTGAAACTTAACTGCTCTATAAGTGGATGCAGATACTGTAGATAGGATAGTGATTTTTGTCAACTCTTAGCTTAGAGAGCTTACGTTTTATTATGGTACAGTTTGCTTGAAATGTTACCTCTGACATTGATCTATTTTTATTTCTCACATTATTTCTGTCACAAGCAGCTGGCATGCAAAAAAACAAAATAAAATATTTATAAACACAAAAAGGCACAAAGATGCTGAGGGGTTCAGTAACAACAGGAAGACAAACTAAGAAAACATCAAATGGTGTTATATAATGAAGCTGATAATCTTAAAAAAAACTAAATGGCTGCCATATAGGGAGTTTGTGAGAGTCTGTGTCACCTCTTGACTGAATCAACATGAGTAATTGTGTGTTTCGTCTAAACTTGTAATGGGCACAAGCACCACAGTAAAGTAAACAAAACAACTAAACCAAAAAGCTACAAAATAAAAAGAAAACACAACTGGCAAAAGCACATTCAAAAAGAAGCAAACAAAACTGATGACAAGTATTAAATAAACAGACAAGATGGTGTGATTTGGATTTTTCTGAAACATATCAGAATATAATTTTTGTAAAAATAAATAAAAATCGAGTAAAACTAAGAAAGTGAAGAAAAATACAGCAACCAAGACCAGGTTATAACAGAGAGAAAAGTGTACAAAATAACAAAGATGGCCCAAAAAACCAAAGCCCAGTACACAAACCAAACAAAAACTATGCAAAATTATAATTCTCAACAAAAAATTGTTGCCAGTTAAACCCACAAAAGGTCAGTATTGTTAATCCTTAAACCTAGATACTAAAGACAGTTTGCTAGCATTTTAAATAGCATGTACCAATGACATCATGTACTCTGATCCAACTGACTGATGTACTCTTTCTCATCCCCTTTATCAAAACACCCCATAAATTCAGAATCATCTGAGAATTCCTGCAACTGATGTGAACTAGTGTTATATTTATAGTCGGAGGTATACAGAGTAAAGAGAACAGGAGACAGGACTCTTCCTTGTGGTGCTCCAATGTTGCTCACATCTGTATCAGAATCACAGTCCTTGAGTCTCACAAACTGCAGTCTGCCCGACAGATAGTCCATTACCCAGGACATCATAGACTCATCAACCTGCATACCTCTGAGTTTACTCCTTAACAGAGATGGCTGGATGGTACTGAAGGCTATTCCGTGCTATTCTAGTGGTAATAGGTTGCAGTCTGATAACAGACTTGCAGCTGGGAATAAAATGAATCAGGTTGTGAGTCAGATTTGCCCAAAGGTGCCAGCACTTTACACTTTAAGACATCTTTAACATTTGGATAGATAGATAGATAGATAGATAGATAGATAGATAGATAGATAGATAGATAGATAGATAGATAGATAGATAGATAGATAGATAGATAGATAGATAGATAGATAGATAGATAGATAGATAGATAGATAGATAGATACTTTATTAATCCACAGCACACAATTCTTCAAGCTGCAGGTACATCTGTTTATAGTACAGTACCCCCTTGGAAGCTTTCACAATTTATTGTTATATAACATTCAGTCATAAAGAACCTAGCCACAGGGGATGCACAAACCAGTGTGTTTCTTCGTGCCAGTCCCAAGCCTGGATAAATGGGGAGGGTTATGTCAGGAAGGGCATCTGGTATAAAATTTTGCCAAATCAATATGCAGACAACAATATAAATTTTCATTTTGGATCAGTCGAGGCCCCGGTTAACAGCGACTGCCATCAGTACTGTTAGCCAACAGGGTGCTGGCGGAAATTGGGCTACTGTTGGCCGAAGAAGAAGAAGAAGAGGGGGGAGATGTGTCGAGAGTCAGGAGGAGAAGAGGAAGATAAAGAGAGTGGAACTGATGGTAGGAACTTTGAATGTTGGCAGTATGACTGGTAAGGGGAGAGAGTTAGCAGATATGATGGAGAGAAGGATGGTTGATATATTGTGCGTGCGAGAGACTAAATGGAAGGGGAGTAAGGCCAGGTGGATCGGAAGTGGATTCAAACTGCTCTATCATGGTGTGAATGGGAGGAGAAATGGGGTATGGATTATTCTGAAGGAACACTATGTCAAGAGTGTTTTGGAGGTGAAAAGAGTGTCAGACAGAGTAATGATTATGAAGCTGGAAATTGGAGGTGTGATGATGAATGTTGTTAGTGCATATGCCCAGCAAATTGGGTGTGCGATGGATGAAAAAGATTTTTATTGTAAGTTGGATGAAGTGATGAACAGTGCACCCAAGGGACAGAAAGTGGTGATTGGAGTGGATTTCAATGGACATGTTGGTGAATGGAACAGAGGAGATGAGGAGGTGATTGGTAGGTATGGTATCAAGGAGAGGAATGAAGAAGGTCAGATGATAGTGGATTTTGCCAAAAGAATGGACATGGCTGTGATGAATACGTATTTTAAGAAGAGGGAGGAACATTGGGTGACGTACAAGAGTGGAGGAAGATTCACACAGGTAGATTACATCCTATGCAGAAGTGTCAATCTGAAGGAGATTGAAGACTGCAAATTGGTGGAAGGGGAAAGTGTAGTTAAGCAGCATAGGATGGTGTTCTGTAGGATGACGTTGGAGATCAAGAAGATGAAGAGAGTGAGGCTAGAGCCAAGGATCAAATGGTGGAAGTTGAAAAAGGAAGACTGCAGGATTGAGTTTAGGGAGGAGGTGAGACAGGCACTGGGTGGTAGTGAAGAGTTACCAGACAGCTGGGCAACTACAGCAGATGTAGAAAGGGTGATAGCAAGAAGGGTGCTTGGTGTGGCATCTGGACAGAGGAAGGAGTAAAAGGAAACCTGGTGGTGGAATGAGGAAGTACAGGAGAGTATACAGAGAAAGAGGATGGAGAAGAAGAAGTGAGATAGTCAGAGAGATGTAGAAAGTAGACAAGAGTACAGTGAAGAGAGAGGTGGCAAAGGCTAAAAAAAAGGCTTATGATGAATTGTATGAGAGGTTGGACACTAAGGAGGGAGAAAAGGACCTGTACCGATTGGCTAGACGGAGGGACCGAGCTGGGAAAGATGTGCAGCAGGTTAGGGTGATAAAGGATAAAGATGGAAGCGTACTCACAAGTGAGGAGAGTGTGTTGAGCAGATGGAAAGAGGTCCTCTCAGCCTACTTTGAGAGGCTGATGAATGAAGAGAATGAGAGAGAGAGAAGGTTGGATGATGTGGAGATAGTAAATCAGAAAGTGCAACAGACAGCTATGAAAAGGATGAAAAATGGAAAGGCCGTTGGTCCAGATGACATACCTGTGGAAGCATGGAAGTATTTAGGAGAGATGGCAATGGAGTTTTTAACCAGATTGTTTAATGAAATCTTGGAAAGTGAGAGGATGCCTGAGGAGTGCAGAAGAAGTGTACTGGTGCCAATATTTAAGAATAAGGGGGATGTGCAGGACTGTAGTAACTACAGGGGGATAAAATTGATGAGCCACAGCATGAAGTTATGGGAAAGAGTAGTGAAAGCTAGGTTAAGAAGTGAGGTGATGATTAGTGAGCAGCAGTATGGTTTCATGCCAAGAAAGAGCACCACAGATGCAATATTTGCTCTGAGGATGTTGATGGAGAAGTATAGAGAAGGCTAGAAGGAGTTACATTGCATCTTTGTGGAGCTAGAGAAAGCATATGAGAGGGTGCCTCGAGAGGAGAGGTGTAATTGTATGAGGAAGTTGGGAGTGGCAGAAAGTATGTAAGAGTTGTATAGGATATGTGCGAGGGAAGTGTGACAGAGGTGAGGTCTGCTTTAGGAGTGATGGATGCATTCAAGGTGGAGGTAGGATTGCATCAGGTATCAACTCTGAGCCGTTTCTTATTTGAAATGGTGATGGACAGGTTGACAGACGAGATTAGACAGGAGTCCCCGTGGACTATGATGTTTGCTGATGACATTGTGATCTGTAGTGATACCAGGGAGCAGGTTGAGGAGACCCTGGAGAGGTGGAGATATGCTCTGGAGAGGAGAGGAATGAAGGTCAGTAGGAACAAGACAGAATACATGCGTGTAAATTAGAGTAAGGTCAGTGGAATGGTGAGGATGCAGGGAGTAGAGTTGACGAAGGTGGATGAGTTTAAATACTTGTGATCAACAGTACAGAGTAATGGGGATTGTGGAAGAGAGGTGAAAAAGAGAGTACAGACAGGTTGGAATGGGTGGAGAAGAGTGTCAGGAGTGATTTGTGACAGACGGTTATCATCAAGAGTGAAAGGGCAGGTCTACAGGACGGTAGTGAGACCAGCTATGTTATATAGGTTGGAGACGGTGGCACTGACCAGAAAGCAGGAGACAGAGCTGGAGGTGGCAGAGTTAAAGATGCTAAGATTTGCACTGGGTGTGACGAGGATGGATAGGATTAGAAATGAGTACATTAGAGGGTCAACCTAGGCTGGACGGTTGGGACACAATGTCAGAGAGGCGAGATTGCGTTGGTTTGGACATGTGCAGAGGAGAAATGCTGAGTATATTGGGAGAAGCATGTTAAGAATAGAGCTGCCAAGTAAGAGGAAAAGAGGAAGGCCTAAGAGGAGGTTTATGGATGTGGTGAGAGAGGATATGCAGGTGATGGGTGTGACAGAGCAAGATGCAGAGGACAGGAAGATATGGAAAAAGATGATCTGCTGTGGCAACCCCTAATGGGAGCAGCCAAAAGAAAAAGAAGAACATAACATCCATCCATCCATTTTCCAACCTGCTGAATCCAAACACAGTCACGGGGGTCTGCTGGAGCCAATCTCAGGGCGCAAGACAGGGAACCAATCCCGGGCAGGGTGCCAACCCACCGCAGGACACACACACACACACCAAGCACACACTAGGGCCAATTTAGAAACGCCAATCGACCTAACCTGCATGTCTTTGGACTGTAGAAGGAAACCGGAGTACCCGGAGGAAACCCACGCAGACACTGGGAGAACATGCAAACTCCACGCAGGGAGGATCCAGGAAGCGAACCCAGGTCTCCTAACTGCGAGGCAGCAGCGTTACCACTGTGCCACTGTGTCGCCCGAAGAAGATAACATTTAATTATAAAGGATTTCATTTGGCTTTTTTTGACACTGATCAACAGAAAAAGACTCTTTAATGTCAAAATGAAAACAAATTTATGCAAAGTGACATAAAACACACAATAATTGATTGCATTAATACATACATTAATGGAAAGTGATCTAATTTAAATAAAAATATAAAACACTAAGCAATTGATCACAGCCCCCATTAATACGACACACCTAAATCATCTCTGGTTTTAGGCGTCACATAATAAGTTCAGAAACAATCAGTTGTCTGTAGTTTCAGTTGATTGTAGAACAAATGCACCTTATCTGGAAGGTCCAGCTTGTGGTGAGTCAGTATGGTGGCCTAATCTACACAATGAAGACAAAAGAACACAGAAAGCAACTCTGTGAAAAGGTGATGGAACAGTATGAGTCAGTGGATGGAAACAAGCAAATAGCCAAGTCACTGAATATCCCTTGGAATGCAGTTAAGTCATTAATTAAGAAATGGAAAGAGCACGGAACAGGTGTAAATCTGACTATAGCAGGGTATCTATAAAACACTGAGTGATTGCATAAGAAGAAGAATAATAGTGAGGGAAGCCTCTCTCTCATAACTCTAAGGGAGTTAACAAGCTACCGTGGCTGACATTGAGAAGACTGTCCACAGAACAACTGTTGCATAGGTGCTTCATCAATCACAGATTTATGGGAGAGTGGCAAGAAGAAAAATGCACATGTCATATTAGCTGAAGTTTGCCAGAAGGTACATGGGATAAGTTGATGTCAGATGTAAGAAAGTTCCATGGTGTGATATGACCAAAGTTGAACTTTTTGGCCTTCAGACTAAATGCAATGTTTGAGCACTACGTTTTATCAAAAAAACAGCATTCCTATTCAGTCCTATCTTACAAAGTACAACTCACGTGAAAAGCTTCAAGGTGGATTTCACACCAGTCACAGCCCATAAACGGCTTAGATATCATTAAAATAGCCATCATTAGGCTTTTAGACTAAGTACAAGTTCTGAGGATATTTACAAAAGCATTCTACTGCTTACACTTCCTAGAAATGGCAAACGTTCAAGTGGCTTGTCTCCTACATACCAAATTGTTCTTGTCATATGCAAAGATCTTATGCTGTTACTATGGCAGTTCTTTATAAAGCTAGATATGATTCCCATTGTGAAGAATGGTGAGGACAGCATCATGATGTGGGGATGATTCTCTGCAGCAGTGTCTGGAATGCTTCTGAGGGTAGATGATAAAATGAATGCAACAAAATATACTCCTGGTGGAAAACCTGATGAAGTCTGCAAGAAACCTGCACCTCAGAAGAAGATCTGTTTCCACAGCTACACAGGAATGGCATAAAAACAACAGCGTTAATGTGCTGGAGTGGCTTAGTCAGAGTCCAGATCACAACTCCAATTGAGAATTTGTGGCTGGACTTGACAACAGGCTGTTCACTCACGATCACCATGCAACCTGACAGAGCTTGAGTAGTTTGGCAAAGAAAAATGAGAGCAAAAGTACAGCATCCTGATGTTCAAATCTGATAAGAGAGATCTGTGCACACAGACTCAGGACATCATGACTGCCAAAGGTGCATCTGCTACATACTGACTATAAAGGGGTGAATAATTATGAGATCATTTATTATTTGTAATTAATTCAGACAACTTTGCAAATATGTTATCACTATGATATTAAAAAGTCTTTTTCTTTTGATCACTGTGAAAAAGTCAAATTAAATTCAATATTGTATGAGAATCATATATTTAAACTCCCAAGTGGGTGAATATTTTTTATAGGTGTGGTATTATTTGTTTAATGTGCGGCTTCCTTGATCCCCTAACCAGTGTTCTTAGTGATGGTTTCTAATGTTATTTCTGAAAATCCATGCTTTACATCACCTTCTTTCAAAGGACACACACATTTTATTCCAAAAACAATACAGTACTTGAGAACAAACATCTGGAACAACATGACACCTAACAGTAATGAACTGCAAAATCTGCGTGTCACACTCACTGACAGTACTTAGCCATTATTAAAGAAATGTTTCACTCAAAAGAGTTGCGCACGTGCTGTATTTATATGCAAAATTGCATTTCCACCATTGGTGTTCTTCATGTACATTTTGCTTATAAACTGGCTGGGATTTAATATTGTAAATGATTTGTTCCATGGTCATCTTTGAATTGCATGAATCATCTTTGATTTGTTTTAAATTTGTTCTTTGTAGTTTGGTAGATTGGTTTTATATCCCTCTGCCACCTCTGTAGCTGTTCTCAAAATAACAAGCATCCATCCCCCAGCGCCTAGCACAGCAGCGTCTGTGACTCCTCTTTTCTAAAGGTTCAAACGGTGATACTGTAAACTGTACACTTTGAATCAGCTGCATCATGTTTCAATAAATCATTGCCTCTGGAGCACTGCTCGGTGGTGACCTGCTAATTCCAGCAGCATGCTATTTATTTCATCAGCTGCCCTATTATCCTTCTTGTGTGTGTGGGTGCTTGTGCTTTTTTTACAGCTACATACTGGAATGAGATGTCACAATAAATGATTTATGAAATGCAGCACAGGGTGCCGCCGCCATTTCAGAAATTCTGATGATGTAAATGAAAAAGAAAAGAAGCAGAAGCAGGTAGGGGAAAAAATAAATATTTTGTTCACTCATGAGGTTTATTGAGAATCCTATTAAATAATAGCTTCTCCTCCCATTCTTCCATCCATTTTGTGAGCCTATTTTTTCCATTATAAGGTCCCAGGTATTCAGAGACTAACCAGCAAACATTAGACGCAAAGGTACACGACTCGCACTGATCCACATCCTAGAGTCACTAGTTAACCTAACAAAATGTGTTTGAAATCTCTGGAGGAAATCCACATGAACAAAGGGGGCACATGCAGAGAATCCCAGAAAAAAATGTAAACATGAAGAAGATATTGAGGCTGTGTGATGGACTGGCGAGCAGACCAGAGGCAGCACTTATTACTGCATTAAATTGGGCAGATGGATAACACTCGAGCTCTAAATGAACTGAACTGTGGGAAATTGTGGGACTGGTTAAACATGGTTGAGAAGATGTGCACCGATCAGCCACAACATTACACCTGCCTAATATTATGTAAGTCCCTCTCATGACACCAAAAGAGCTCTGATCCGTCGAGGCATGGACTCCACAAGACCTGTGAAGGTGTTTTGTGGTATCTGGCACCAAGACGTTAGAAGCAGACCCCTTAAGTGAAAAAGAAGATAATGGCAAAGTCGGATGCCATCATGAAAAATCCCCTCCATCCTCTCCAGGAGGCACACTCTTTATAGCCACACCATAGTGTGCTAAGATGTGCCTCTGGGGGTCTTTTCTGCCCACTGCTATCAGGGAATTAAATGCTTCCACCTGATGTACTCATTCAGTTTACTTTTATTTATTGATTGATTGATTAATTGATATGGGCGGCACGGTGGCGCAGTGGTAGCGCTGCTGCCTCGCAGTTAGGGGACCCGGGTTCGCTTCCTGGGTCCTCCCTGCGTGGAGTTTGCATGTTCTCCCCATGTCTGCGTGGGTTTCCTCCGGGCACTCCGGTTTCCTCCCACAGTCCAAAGACATGCAGGTTAGGTGGATTGGTGATTCTAAATTGGCCCTAGTGTATGCTTGGTGTGTGGGTGTGTTTGTGTGTGTCCTGCGGTGGGTTGGCACCCTGCCCAGGATTGGTTCCCTGCCTTGTGCCCCGTGTTGGCTGGGATTGGCTCTAGCAGACCCCTGTGACCCTGTGTTCGGATTCAACGGGTTGGAAAATGAATGGATGGATGATTAATTGATTGGCTGTATTATTTGTCCTGTGTGCCTGTATCCTTGTTTTTTATGTTTCTGATACTGCATGCATCTTTATTAATCCCCATGGGATTAATAAAGTTGATCTAATCTAATCTAACCTAACCTAATCTAATGTAAATCTAACCTAACCTAATGTAAATTGTGAGGTATGGTTTCCATAGATTTCTTGTTTCTCCAGCACATCCCACAGGTGCTCGATTGGATTGAGATCTGGGGGCTTTGGAGACCAAGACAACACCCTGAACTCTTTGTCATGTTTCTCATACCATTCCTGAACATTTTTTTCAGTGGGGCAGGGCACATTATCCTGCTGAAAGAGGCCACTGCCATCAGGGAACACTGTTGCCGTGAAAAGGTCCACGTGGTCTGCAACAATCTTTAAGTATCTGGTACATGACAAAGTAACATTCACATGAATGTCAGGAACCAAGGTTTCCCAGCAGAACAATGCACAGAACATCACACTGCCTCCTCCGGTTTGCCTGCTTCCCATAGTGCATCTCTTCTTCAGGTAAACAACTCACATACAATTGACCATCCACATGATTTAAAAGAAAATGTGATTCATCTGCTAGGCCACCTTCTTCCATTGCTCCATTGCCTAATTCTGTGTTTTTTGCAATGGAAAGAGGTCAGCATGGGCACTCTGACTGGCATGCAGCTACACAGCCCCAATAAGTGGCAAGGTGCAATGCAATGTGTGTTCTGACACCTTTTTTCTCATTGTCAGTATTAAGTTTTTTAGCAATTTGTGCTACAGTAGCTCTTCTGTGGGATCAGACCAGACAGGCTAGCCTTCAATCCCCACCAATGTGCCTTGGACACCCATGACCCTGTTGATGGTTCATCGGATGTCCTTTCTTGCATAAATTTAGGTAGGTACTAACCACTGCATTCTGGGAACACTCCACAAGACCTGCCATTTTGAAGATACTCTCATTGAGTTGTTTAGTCATCGCAATGTGGCCCTTGCTAAACTCCCTCAGATCCTTATGCTTGACTATTTTTTTCTGCTTTCAACACATCACCTCCATGAACTGGGTGTTCACTTGCAGCCTAATGCAATCCCAGCCCTTGGAAGATGCCATTTAAGCAAGATAATTAATGTTAGTCACCGTCAGTGGTTTTAATATTCTTTCTGATTGGTGTATATCTGGTTAATGTGAAAGATGAATAAAAAATCTGTGGAGTCATCAGGCTAAAATGTGCGAATGAACCCAATATTTAGTTAAAGAGAGCTGTTACCAAGAAAAATTCTTCTGAGGTTTAGTCAAAGTTTAGAAGAGTTGCTGAAATAGCAAATGATTAAAGCTGGGGGGAATCTGCTGGCTTGTGAGTTCATTCCCAATAGACTAACTTTGCAGGTTATTTTTTCCTGGCAGCTTTTGAAATGTTCCTCCAGAACACAGCAAGGACCTTGAATGGTATCTAACTTTAGAAAAAGATTAGACTCACCTAGTATGTCCGGCTGACTGGATGTTTGATCTTTTGTGCTTTGTGCCAGCTTCACCATATTTGATGCGGTTGTTCCTAATGACCAGGCATGAACATGCAGTGATAAGAGAACTGAGCTGATTATTTGTTAAAACACTTTTGGGATGTTATTGGCTGATAGGAGATTCTGCAATGTACTTAACCCCTACGTTATAGGCAACTTTACTTGAATCCTTTATTCAGGAGTTAAAAAGCAGAGAATTTTGTACTGAGATATGTTACTTACCATCTCTAACAAATAATGAATACAAAAATGACTTGCAGGTAGTAAACACATTTTTGAAAGACAGCCTTTCACCTAATATCTTAAAGTACAGAGTAGTCTTTTCACCACTTCAGTTAGATGCTAGGATGATTTCTGTTTGGAAATTACATTTTCTCTGTATGTTTAACTCTGTGTCCTCTTGTGGCTGCTGCTCTGCATAGCAAATAGGAAGACAACTGTGCACCAAAAATTAAAAGAATAGGAAAAATAATGTATTGGAAATAAAAGATTGCCAAAAGCAATAAGATAAGCTAAAATATACATTTCAGTATAAATTGTGTTATCCATCCATCCATCCAATTTCGAAATAAACTTAGTACAAGTTAGGGTCACTGGCATCATCAGGCAGAAGACAGACAATCACTGCACACATCCACCACCAGGTTGTGTTGATATCTTACTATATTTTAGATAGATAGATAGATAGATAGATAGATACATAGATAGATAGATAGATAGATAGATAGATAGATAGATAGATAGATAGATAGATAGATAGATAGATAGATAGATAGATAGATAGATAGATAGATAGATAGATAGATAGTGTGATGGGTGGCTGGGACACCAACAGAGTGGAAGGACCAGGGGAGAGGGCAATAGTGAGGCAATACCTCCCCTGGGACACTAGAAGGTAGCCCTTCTGGGCAGCTGTGGCACCACAGGCCATGTCTGGAGCTGGAGTTTGGTGAAGCCTTGTTGGGTTCCGTGGGGGCCGCCAGGGGGCGCTGCAGAGCCCTATAGAGGACCTCCACATGGAACAATCCGGGGACCTGAATAAGAGGAGCCATCTCACTGCATTGAATGGCTAGAGTCGGGAGGAAGAGGGCAAAGCCTGAGGAGGAGTAGAGGGAGATGGACTGGCGGCAAGAAGGAAATATGTATTGGTGCTGGTGATTGTGCACTTTAAGCTGTAAATAAATAGGGTGTTGTGTTGAACCTGTGTCCTGCTTGTGTGTGTCCAGGTTAGGATGGCTGTACACCCCCTGGTGGCTTCACAATAGATAGATAGATAGATAGATAGATAGATAGATAGATAGATAGATAGATAGATAGATAGATAGATAGATAGATAGATAGATAGATAGATAGATAGATAGATAGATAGATAGATAGATAGATAGATAGATAGATAGATAGATAGATAGATACTTTATTAATCCCCAAGGGGAAATTCACAAAAAATAAGTAGTAACAAGTGTCCAGGAAATGAGTCCACATAAAAGAAAGTGGTAGGAGTGAACAGAGAGATAGAGAAAAAGGTAGAAAGATAAAGAAGATAAAGTCCTACACAGAGCTGCTGGAAAGGTTGCCACTCACGGCGGTGCCTAACTACACTTGTTATTAAGGACTACAAATAATATAATAGCGAATTGGTGCTGTGAACTTTGATCACATTGTGCATTTATAAACCTCTGTTCACCTTACATTCTTCTTTCTTAGTAAATCTTGTTGGCTTTTTTCATCACACCTTCCAGCCCTTATAGCCCTCTTTCTTTGTGCTTTTTGTTTCCTTCCAATATCACACATTCTAGTCCTGTTGTGGACAGAGAACGACACGACACACACTGCACAGTTTATTATTACACCGGCCACGTGCCTTTGTTCATTTGATATTCTCGCTCTCTTGTGGACATCAGCAGAACTTTACACCTTATTGATACATCTTATTGCTTTATACAGTATATACAGACATTATGTCCATGAGATGATGCCACAATTTAATGCATGCACTACTAAATTATAAACTATCAGGAGAATTAGTGTCAGGTAATTTTTAACGGGTGGGTAATTCTACTTTTGTGGTAAGATTTTTAATGAGTCTTTCTGAACACAAGAACACCCCATGCAAAACAGATCTAGAAGTTTTTCCAACCTTATAGCACCAGCATCACCTAAAATTGGTCTACGGTGTTTATGCCAAATAATTCCACTGCAGAACTGATATCTTATGCTGCTTGACTATTTACTGTTTCATACAGTATTTTCACTACTACCTCCATCTGTAACTGCAACAGTTAAGTGAAGTCCAAAGAACAGAGCCATGTATTCCCTGTTGATTCCTATAATTCTTTTGGTATTACCTCTTTGAAATTGACTCATCCAGCTTTACTGTGCTGTTTTATTCAATTGATTTTTAAAGTTTAAAGTGCCCAGTTCTCTATTTTTAATGTTAGTTTTTAAAACTAATCCTACTACTGTTCAATATTGGTTTCTTGTTTGTACTTGTACTGAAGTTCTAATGTTCTTCTGCTGTGTATTTGCTAGCTTAATGCTGTAATGTGATCTTGCACACCCAGCAAGATAGAATTGCATTAATGGTGATGGATAGAGAAAAAAAGGCACTACATAACAGACAGACAGACAGACAGACAGACAGACAGACAGACAGACAGACAGACAGACAGACAGACAGACAGACAGACAGACAGACAGACAGACAGATAGATAGATAGATAGATAGATAGATAGATAGATAGATAGATAGATAGATAGATAGATAGATAGATAGATAGATAGATAGATAAGCCAACATAATGTGCAATGGCCAAAAAGTGGGTGACTGAAAAGACCAAAATAAAAAAGCCTAATATGTAAATTGTGACAGACATCTGGGGACGTTGCTCCACCGGGACTCTGGAAGTAGCAGAGGACCGGAAATGGGGCAGTACTTCTCCTGGAACGCAAGAGGGTAGCCTCCCTGGACTGCATGGGGGTCACAGAGCCTACCCTATGGGAGTCAACCCTATGGGAGGACGTGGCCACCGCCAAGGGGCGCCCAGACGTTCATGGAGCCCTGGATGGCAGCACTTCCGCCACACCAGGAAGTGCTGCCAGAAGAAATCCCTGGGGCACCCTGAAGGGCTCCAGGTGCTCTGTCCAACGACACTTCCTGGTGTGGCGGAAGTGTCGTTGGACAGAGCACCCGGAGCCCTTCCGGGTTATTATAAAAGGGGCAGCCTCCCTCCAGTAGACAAGCCGGAGTTGGGAGGAAGGAGACGGAGCTTGTGAGGAAAGGAGTAGAGGCGACAGAGAAAGAGAGAGAAAGAGAGAAGAAAAGAGATGAGACTGTTGGTAAATAAGGCATTGTGGTGTTGTGTATAAATAAAAGTGTGTGTTTTGGACATTCTTGTGTCCGTCTCTCTGTGTCCGGGGGCTGTCTTTCCACAAAATCAAAAGTCAAAGTAAAAAAAAAATGGCAGAAGTCTGAAAATCTTTTTTGCACTAATACCATTTGAAATGAAATGAACCCAGAATCCAGTGCATCATCATCCAAATACATGCAAAAGAAAACACTACATGTTGCCTTGCAGGTGCTCATGGAAGACAACTTCAGGGCTCATCTACTAGTATTTAAACTACAAGTCAGGGTGTGGCACTGTCGGTTAGTGCCATTTCTTTTCCTCCATCTGCAATCCACCTTTGTCACTTCCATCTTCCCACCTCTTGAATCCGATCCTTCCGCCTCATCTTCCTGAAAACTAGTTTTGCTACCAGTTTGGAAGTAGAGTGTTGTACCATATTAGCCATAGATTGATACAGGAGAAAGTAGGGTGAAATGTCTCTGCAATTTTTTGAGTGTATTTTTTTCAGTATCTTCAATTCTCAAATTTATAGGGCTCACCTAGGTGCCCCAGCTCTTTATGACATGTCTTATTTATTCACAGTGGCATAGTCGGCAGGATTGCAGCCAGAAGCGATGTTGCAGGTTGATTGTCCGGCTGGGTTTTCACTCTTTATGATCTGTGCACTAAGCGAATGGTGGCGCCACCCCTGCTTGTGCCCAAAGGAAAATTAAGACTTCACAGAAGTTCAAGAAAAGTAAAACTATTGTTACAAACAACAACCCCCCCCAATGACACACAAGAACTTGTGGCTTATCTACTTTAGATTTAGATAGATGGGACTTTATTTTAAATTACTTTAATAGAAATATAAGTAATAAGAGAGCTGTTGCTCTGGTGGTAATGCAAAAGATCTGATTGTTCTCAGGTTTGCTCATAGGTGTCATAGGTTTAAATTTAATGCATCTTTAACATGTGAATAAAGCAGGTCCAGCTTGTTGTGTCTGAGTAGAACATGACATATATTAAAATTCGTTATTATTCCTTCTAAAGTCACATGGTTGAAGTCACCACATATTATAACTGCAGGGTCAGAATGATTCCTCACTAGAATGTTAGTAACATAGTGAATAATTTCTGTTGCTAACTCCCCATTTGCAGAGGGAGGAGTATAAATGTGAATCTGGATGATAAAACTTATCTGCCTAGGCAGAAAACACGGACTTTCAGAAAGATTTAACAATTCCACTTTCCACATTTTATCAATAAATATAAATTTTCCTGGAAATTATGCATGAAGGGAAACTATGCCACTGGTAGACTGCCCTCTCTCCATTCAAATAAAGCATCATAATCTGCCTCAGACCAAGACTCCACCAGTCCTGATTTCCATTCTGCTTTTCCATGATTGACTACTTAGTGGGTCTGACTCTGAAGCAGTGGCAGCCTTTCATCATTTAGCGTTATTCGCCTGGGTGTCTGCTTTGCTTGTTTTTAATTGTCATTATTAGGATACAATGAAGGGAGCAGACTACACAGAATAAGGGAAAAATAATAGGAGAACAACAAAAACGAGTTAAACATCTAAAGCTATAGCAAAAAATAGAATTATTTCTAAATGTCTTATAATGTAATGCAATCATGCTGCTGTAAATAAGAGAAGAGAAAAAAATCAGCTAACTAAATGAGATTAATTATTATCAATTGTTATGAATCTGGTTGGAACAACAGCCTGTAACCTCAGGGGGTCCCCAGGACTGAGTGTGGGATCTACTGTGCTAAACTTTCTTCTTTCCTGAAGTTTTCTTAAGATAAAGGCTATTGCCGCACTGAAAAAAAAGTACAAAAAAGATGGCTACAGACAACATTTCACATTTCATCAAGTGTTTCTTATGTTATTCTAACGGGTGATCAAATTAAAATGCAAACTTTTTGTGTGCATGCCCCTTTCTGCCGTTTCTCACTCCCTAACAATGAAGC
The DNA here is from genome assembly GCF_900747795.2 of Erpetoichthys calabaricus. NCBI lineage: Eukaryota > Metazoa > Chordata > Cladistia > Polypteriformes > Polypteridae > Erpetoichthys > Erpetoichthys calabaricus. The sequence continues at coordinate 114,464,994 of NC_041401.2, forward strand.
GATTCCACCAGCAGCTGCTCTTCACCATTGCCGACTCATCCAGTCTTCATGCATCACTGAAATGAGCATTGCAGCATGCATAAACACCATGTAACTGTGTTGCTTCCTCTCCCACCACCACCCCCATTCAGAATTTTGGACAAAGGTTAAGTGAGCAGCCTCCAAGTTTATTTGTAATGGCTGCAGACCATGTTTTCAGCATTACTCACTAATACGCCTCAGGAATGCAGCTGGCTGTGTGCTTCCTGACTTCTAGGCTTGCCACTGGGCCTTAGTATTATGACCTGTTGTGATTTATCTCAGTCTGCTGGATCTTGGCTCCAGTGCCACATAGAAGCTAATATTTTACCCTTCAGGATGCAAAAATTATTATTATTATTATTATTTAATCATCCTGCTTAGCCCAGCAAGCTTACTTTTAGCTTGATCAGTTTTTACATTGTACAGGTTTGGTGTCTGAAGGAAAATCATAGTAGCATGAAAGCAGACTTGTACTCTGAGCTGCTTGTAGTAGCTAAAAAAAGAACACAACCTGAAAATGTTATAATCTGTAAATTCAATGGCTTTAAATGGCATTGTTTTGCCCTGGTCCAAAAAACACTCCTTTACTTCAGTACGTGGTAGAAGCACCTTTGGCAGCAACTACAGTAACCAGTCCTTTGGATTAGCTTGTAAATGGCTGGCACACCTGGTGTTTGGGATCTTCCCCTACTCTTCATTGCAGAACTGTTCAAGCTGGGGGAGGCGAGTTGGTTTTTGCTGAAGAACTTCTACCTTCAAGTCATTCCAAAGATTTTCAGTCAGATTTAGTTCAGGACTTTGACTTGGCCACTCCAGAACGTCCACCTTTTTCTTTGATGGGTAGTTCTTGCCTTATCCTTTGGGTCATGGCCCTGTTAAAATATGAATTTCCTGACCTATTTTCAGTCTTTTTGCAAATGTCATCAGGTTCTTCTCCAGAATCTCCCTCTACTTGGCTTCATCCATCATCCCTTTAGTCTTGACAAGATTACCCACAACATTATGCTGCCTCCACCATGCTTCACAGTCGGGATGATATTGTTTTGGTGATGGGCTGTGTCAGGGTTTTTATCAGACGTAACATTTAGCTTTTATACCAGAAGGTTCTATTTTGTCTCATCTGGTCACAATACCTCCTGAAATTTTATTACAGGATAATTCAGGTGATTTTTGGCAAACTTCAGATGTGCCTCTTTGAAAAGTGGACAAGATGTGCACAAAATCTTTGCTATTGTTGTATGAGGCAGATCTTGTCCTCTGTTGGCTATTAAATTCGGCAGGCCTTTCAAGATTACAATTGATTTCATGGTGGCTTCTCTGATCAATTATTTTCTCTCAAGGTTATGTGGCTTTGATGGACATTCTGGTTTTGACTGACTGTTGGTGGTGCCAGGCACTTTCCACTTCTTAATGGTTGACTTAACAGTTCTTTGAGGTATCTTCAATTCCTTGGAAATCTTTTTCGTTTTCATCTGATGGTCACAGATTTGTATTGGAAAGTCGTTGGAACTAGGGAATCCATTACCGGACAGTTTTATCCATTCTCGGGAATCCCATATGTCATTCCCAGGAATCCCGTGCTCCCGGGGATGACACAGTGCACGGGCATCTCACATGTGAACAGTTTTAGAATGACCGACACTTATTTTTAATAGAACTACTGCAATATGTTGACACCAATAAAAGACTAACCTTATCTACAAGCAGTTCATGCTGTCATATAAGTACATGTATCTAGTTAGTTGCGGTAATAAGAGCATAGAAAACACAACGTGACCAGCGTACTGTCGTCCAGGTGAGAGCGCACCTTCGTGCAGAGTACGCCAGCCGTTGATAAAGCACGCTCTGCCTCTACTGAAGTAGGCGGCACAGTCATCAGATACTGATACACTTGTTCTAAACAACGGCCGCACTTGCCATTGCTCTGAAACACTGCCATTTCAGCTTTTACTGATGCATCCAGTTTCTTGTCATCATTCTGTGATGGCATGTTTCTTGGCACAGATAATGCGGATGCAACAGACTGATGCGTTGCAATTTTAAGTTGCTGATCAAAGCTGTCAACAGCACAGAAGTCAATGAATTCTGCCCCGTCCCGGCATTCATGAGTTGTAGAGTGCAGACACCTCCCAGTCCACTGTGCTCAGTCTTATTGGGAGCCGGGAGACTGACTGCTTCTGGTCTGTTGTTGAATGAATTAATGAGCAACACACTACACTGTGGGCCAAAAAACCGTGTCCCCTAATTATTTTCAACTATAACTCTGTTATTTCTTGTTCGAATTTTACACTTTTACACGCTATATATGTGTGCTTGGCCATTCCCGTTCACCCAGGAATTCCAGCAGTTTCATTCCTGGGAATGTGGGAATGAAAAATGTCCGGAAATCCCAGGCTCCTTAGTTGGGACCCATGCTGTTTTCTTTGTTTGTTTGTGTGCAATATGAAAGACCACCGTACACAGCAGCTTTTCTTCAGGTTACCAAGATAACTGCAGTAATTCCACCCAGGTGTTATGGGTTATTACTGTGATATTTAGATGATGCTCTATTAAAGGGGGTGCATACTTATCAAATGTAGATTTTACAGTTCTGTAGAATTGTAAGACACTTTTTAGAAAGATTTGTTTCTTTTTAAATTATTAAGTATTGCGTATAGTGTTAAAAATAATAGATTAGTTGCATTTAAACTCTAAACTTTACATTAACAAAATGTCAAAACTGTTGGAAAGAGTGTCTTCTTTTTCTATCCACTGTATATTATATGGCTCTTGTTCTGTCATACATCTTGCACATTAATGGTCTTTGCACTCTGGAAGAACTTATCTTATGCTTCTCAGTTCACTTTCTAATTTTTCTTTTCCCTTCATTTTCACTCACTCATCAAGGCCAAAACTGTCATTTATCAGTCTAAGTTTCTACTTAATTCTCTTTTTTCATTGTTCACTTCACACCCTTCTCTTTTGGGTTGGCATCTGCCATGACTAGCACAGAAATCTAATTAATAATTCACCAAACAGATTCAGATTACACTATTTTCTTGCCAATCATTTGTCTCCAGGATTCCTCAACATTACCCTTTGACGCTGGTCTTGAGAACTACTGTGTCGATATGTGGCAGACATACAAGGGACACTTTATAATATCCTGTCTTATGAGTGGGCCCAATTGTATTGCTATTTAAAGTTAGATGGAAGGTTAAAACAATTAACTCTGCCCAAAATTTAAACAAAAATTAAACAATAATGATAACAGGTAAAGAAATCAGAAACAAAAATGTGCAAAAAAATCCAAATAAATAAGAAAAAAAAGTGGATATAATTAAATATTATTAAAGAAAAAACAGCAAGAAGCTATAACAAATATTTAAACACAAGAAACCAGAGAAATAAGCAAACATGGAAAGCTCAAAATCCAAACAAAATCCTAAAACAGGTTAGGGGTTAAGGACACATCTTCCTTCTATCAAATTCTTCCTTATTAAAAAAAATTAAAGTCAAGTACACCAAATACATATATTCAAGGAACTTCCAAATATCTTAACAAGTACAGAGACAAAGACATAGTTGAAATACTCCAAACGTAATGGGAATTCTGCTGCAAGGAACATCAAGGAACCATTCAGAAGGAAAAAAAGGGATGAGAAGTAATACCACTGCAAATATCTAAGGCACCAAAGAGTCTTTTCTGGTTTCCCTCAGGTGACTGCAAATCTATTATTTGCAACACCTGAGAGCCACAGGCCAACTAAAGTCTTCACTGAAAATGACTTCTAACTAAATTGAAAATAATTACCAACAATGAGTAAAGGAAACAAGGATCTAACAATAAAGGAAAAATGGTAGAGCCAGGAATGAGTGCAGCTGATCATTCTGAGGAATTATAATATAAAATGGCAAATGCAATAAGTAAGTCATGATTCAAGATATTGTATTAAGCAGCCCAGCACAAGCTGCAAAAAGAGGTTATTTTATCTTACATGATTTTGCTGGCTCAAAAATAAAATACATCTAATATTAAAGCAGACAGTGAAGGAGAAAACAGATGAATAAGAGAAAACAAATAGCTATTAAGATATACAGTTGGCCCTCGGTTCACGAACATCTCGGTACACGTACAAATCGGTTTACGACCAAAAAGTTTGCCAAACTTTTGCCTCGGTTCATGACCACACACTCGGTATATGAACAAGGCAGGTTCCCTTTCGGTTTGTACATGTTCAGTCTCTCCCTGTGCATTTCCTGTGCAGGAGCAAGAGAGAGCGAGAGAGTGCGACACATACACACACACACACACACACACACACACACACACACACACACAGGCAGTGCGAGAGAGAGAGCTGCTCACACACACAGGCAGCGCTAGAGAGAGAGCTGGATGCATAAGGCAGGAAGGCAGTTAAAGAATGCACTGGGTTTGATTTTGTTTTCACTTCTGTTTACAGCGATTAGTTCGTAACGTGCATTGTTGCAATGTTACTTTTCTTGGTGGTTTATTAAATTACGGATTTTTTCAAATGTTCATTTTTTTCCCTGTGCTTAAAACTCATTAAAAAAAATTTTTTTTTAGCCAGCGGTTGGTAGCGCTATAGCGCAAACTATTGCAGTGTTAGTTTTCTCTGTTGTTCAATGTTTTCTCAGTATTATTCAATGTTTTTACATTTAGTTTACTATTACGCTATGCATTCTATGGTTTAATTAACTATATTTGTGCTTAAAAACTTAAAAAAAATATATATTTACATACAGTTCATATGGTCTGGAATGGATTCATTGTATTTACATACAATCCTATGGGGGAAATTGCTTCAGTTCACGACCAAATTGGTTTACGACCAAAGTTTTGGAACGAATTATGGTCATGAACCGAAGTTCCACTGTAGTAGGCTGAACAAGAGGAACATGCACAAGTTTAACCAGCTCCACTGTGTCCAGTTTCAGAACCTGAATGGTTCAATGAATTCCGAGGAAATAGCACTCAGTTATTAACCATTGTGATAGGCAGACACCCTGTAAGCAAGCCAACTGTCCTGCTGAGGAATGGGCCTTCGATTAATCCTCTACCAAATCCTTAATCTGTTTGTCGATTATGCCCACTATTCTAAAAGTTGTCAGCTGAGTTGTACAATAGGACTCCAGCCATGCGTAACCTGCGACACTGTTCTTATTATGACAGCCTAATTTCACTAATTGTCATTAATATGCTCCCTGACTTGTTTGTTGTTCTCAGTAGAGACCGCTCCCAGGTGACAGCACAGTGCATTCTTTAAAGTTCTGTACTTATTGTCTGATACTGCTAGCGACCATTCAGATGTGTCTACAGCATGTGCACATTGAAGTGGTGTATGAATGTCTGTCATTCAATCACTGCACATGGTCAAAGTGACATGTCCTTCTCAGTCATGTTCATATCCACAACCATTAATACTTGCCTGAGGTGTATGATCTTAGTTACAGATGTGAAATGACAGATGGAACTACCAGTTTATGAAATTCTGCATTTAGATATTTTCAAGCACTTCTGGTTATTTTTATTACTTTTGATATAACCCAGCCTGTCTCTCAGTGGGCTTTCTTTGCCATCTCTGTGGCCTCCCTCCACCTATTCTCATTTTTATTATTTATCTTCCACTCCCTTCCTTCCTTAAGATTTTCATTGCTGTCATTTCTCATTTAGATGGTGACTCTTCATTGCCTTTGCTCCATCCTTGAAGGGAGAAGAGGCTTGTGTTATTAGTTGCCACTGAGCAAAGATCCCATTATTATCTAGATAGAAGTCTCTAGATATAGTTTCTCACTACCTCAATTACTAAATTCTTCAATTTATCACTTACTGAGCTGTCAGCAAAAAAAAGATTCTAATTATTTCAAGTGAAATCTTTGATATATGCTGCCTTAAGTCTGCTGTGCTTTCAGAGCTTCTATTTTCAGGTTTTTGCCTCAGGATGACTCCTGTGGTGGGAGGAAGGTGGGGTGTGGTGTGGTGTGGTAAGGGGACGGTGGATTGGGAGCGCACTTTAATTTTTCTAACTCTTCTCATTATCAGTGGGTGGTGTGTAGGTTTGAGGAAGAACTGGGAAGATGACTGTTTGTACACTCCACTGCTTATCCTGTAGCCATTTCCTTTCTCTTTTTCCATACACATCACTAAAACATTTAATTGCAAAAGCTAAAATAAACAGAAAGAAAGTTTAGACAATGATGTTGTGCGTTTTCTCTCTCTTGAACATGGCCTTCTAACTACAGCAGATTTGGGCAGTTCTGATTGCTATTTCATGGACAATAACTGGACCTTCAATTAATTCTACAAGCAATTAAACAGGTATTATCTTTAAGGTATCAATTAGCATACAGTGTTTAGTACTTTGGCCTGGTTGTTATCCATGTGGAGTTTACATTTCATTTTGTAAATATGCTGATATATACCTTCCATATATGTGTTCATGGGTTTTCCTCCATCGATTGAATATGGTTGATTAGTGACTCTAAATCAACTCTAGTGTGAGTGAATTTGAGCGTGTGTAGGGTCTAGCACCCTTATGGCTATGGCTCCCTGCATTGAAGTTAGTAGGTTTGAGAGTGTATGTAGGTGCTAGTTCTGCTTGAGTAGATGTGCTGTATGCCTGAGAAGTAACACTGTTGGGAGCACCAGCAAAAGAAACAACAGGTCACGGGGAACTGCCAAGAAGATGGCTTCTCTCCTCCAGGCAGCTGGGAAGCAGTTTGTAACGGCCGATCCCTTTACCCAGACGGCAGCTACACCTCCAAGACCTGTGGCCTGGATAATTTACTGAGTATGAATCTAACTATCAAGCCGTACCTCTAACAAATTACACTTTTCCCCACAATCAACGGTGTAAATATAAACACACAAAAGCAGGTATGTAAAATTATACTGATTAAATGTATTAAATGAAACAACAAGACAAATGCAAAAATAAAAAAATGAACATATATAAATATAAATATCCCTCCACCACAGCAACAGAGAGAGACACCGCCATATATAAATACAACAAAACCCTCCCTTGCCCCTGTAACATATAACAGACAACGAACAACAATGAATGAATGATATACAGAATGAAAGTTTGTGAATTTGAGTCCGGTTATAAAAAACTGTCCTGAATACAGATGACTAAATTATAGATAAATGAGTTGTTTGATTTTCCCGGCAAATGGAGCAACCTCACCATGATTCCTCGGCGTGTGGTGGATGATGTTCCGACCCCGGGGTCTCTGTAGATGAGGGATAGAAGACAGTCCGGCAAAATGAAAAACAAACTGGTGCGAAGGCGCGATGTGAAAAAACAGCAGGTAAGTTGAATCCGTGGTTGAAAAAATGGTCTGGTCTCCTCTCCTCTCTCCTCTCTCATCTCTCCTCTCTCCTTCTCCTTCTCCTTCTCCTTCCTTTCTCTTCTCCCAGCTATTCCCTTCTGATTGCTTAAATAGTCCTGTGACAGCTGTAATTGATTAATAGTGAACAGGTGTTTTCCAGGTTTGAGGCTGTGGTCTTCTTCCATCATCCATCCCCCTTTACGGGGACGGCATTCACTGATACACACAAACAGCAAACAGGACAATGGAAACAAGACACACTCAGTACTAACATTTGACAACACTAACTATGTAGCCCCGCTACAAGTTTATGGTCCATCAATAGGACAATGGCAGCAGTAAATGACTTATTAAGAGGGTAAGAAGCTCAGGAGTTAAGAACCAGAAAAGGACTTAGGAGTGCATGAGTTTCGGGGATCCCCAAAGTGCACTTTGTCTTAGTGACCCTGGGACTTTACAACTTTCTCCTTGCCCTGGAAGGGTACGGGTAAAAATCCACAGCTACAGGTTCATATGTTGCCTTTGCTTTAGTTCACATTTCACAGGTTGCTGAAGCCACATATTAATTTGTCGCCTATGAATTTCAGCTTTACCTTTTAGTACTAGGGTGGTGTACCGTGTTAGCTATTATGGATGCAGTGAGAAATCAAGCAAAATGACACCTTTTACTGGCTAACTAAAAAGACTACAATATGTAGGCTTTTCGAGGCAACTCAGGCCCCTTCTTCAGGCAATATGTAATTGGAAACAGAAGAGAATGATCGTCCTTTTACTTCCTGTGTAATATGTTAAAAAGAGGATTATATGAGAAATGTGTGCTATTAATAATGAACATTGATTTTTAAACTACTGTGATTAATCAACACTTTGAAAAGAGTATAAATTATATTTCAATATAAGATTAGGTCATTTTAAAATTATTCCTGTTATTGCACATAAGAGGAGAGATGAACAGAGAGTAAAAGGACAAGGTGTCCTTGTGCCATGCCATCTCACAATGACTGACTTGATGCCTAGGGAATCACAGGCTTTAGAATAAAAGTTGAGCTTACAGTGCCTATAAAAAGCATTCCGCCCTTGAATGTTTTCACATTATTTTATTATACTGAACAAAAATGATGTAAGCATGGAATTTGTGAAACAATATTAGAAACTGTCAATCAATCACTGCGTCTACTGGATGGGGGATCAAGAAAGATGCACGTTAAATAGGCCCCCTGCCATTAAAAAGTATCATCCCTGGAAAGATTTCACATTTTATTCTCATAACAATCGGTAGCAATGGATTTAGTTTAGTTTTTTTGACATTAATTAACAGAAAAAGACTCTTTAATGTCAAAGTAAAAACAGATCTCTGCAAAGTGATCTACAAATATGAGGTGTGATCGAAAAATACGGTGAATGTTTTAAAAAAGAAACTTTTATTGCAGTAAAAGATTTATAACTACTAGTCACCCTCAAAATACTCTCCTGCACTTCGAATGCACTTGTAAGAAAGGTCCTGCCACTATGCAAAGCAGTTCTGGAAGTTTTCTTTCGAGAGTATCTTTAGTTGGGCTGTCGTGGCTGCCTGGATGTCCTCAATGGATTGAAATCGTTTGCCTTTTGTGGTCATTTTCAATTTAGGGAACAGCCAGAAGTCGCACGGTGCCAGATTCAGTGAATAAGGTGGATGCAGACACAGCGTAATGTTTTTATTTGACAGCAATTTTCATACTAGAAAGGATGTGTGACAAGGAGCATTGTTGTGATGAAGAATGAAATTGTTTCAACATTTTCCTCAGTTATTGATGTTGAAGGACGTCCTGATCTTTTCTCATCTTCAACCGAGTCAGATCCATTACGAAATCGATCAAACCACTTGTAAACAGTCTTAATTGTTGGTGCAGTGTCACCATAAACAGATTTTAACATCTTATGGGTTTCCTGAGCTTTCTGCATTTTGAAACAAAATTTCCTGTTAATGCGTTGCTCGATATCCATTATTAACGACAAACTTGAAAAATACACTTGAACTCAACAGTGGCTCACAAATGACTGACAGTATCAAACAAGTTGAAACTTGTCACAAACTAGGCTCTAGGATAGACATATCAGAACCTGTACTGAATTGTTTTGCGTTGCTCTTGAATGGTGCTTGGCATCAATATTCACCGTACTTTTTGATCACACTTCGTATAAAACACTAAGTAACTGGTCACATGGGTATTTCACCCCCTTTAATATGACACCCCTAAATCACCACAATTGGTTTTAGATTGGATTTTTAGTTAATTGGTTTTAGAATTCATATAATTCACTAAATGCAGATCACCTGTCTGTAGTCAAGAGGGTTCAAATGATGCACCTGACCATATCTGGAGGGTCCAACTTGATGTGAGTCAATATGGTGGCCTAGTGTACACAGTGAAGACAAAAAACACTCAGAGCAACGCTTGAAAAGCACAAGTCAGGGGATGGAGACAAGAAAATAACCACGGCACTAAATGCCATTTGGAGTCCAATTACCGCATATACTCTCATTTAAGTTCTCCCGTGAATAAGTCGGGGCTTGATTTTACTGTATAATTTCTGGTATTTTATAATGTCGGTCGTATAAGTTGAATGCGGAAAACAAACGCTATTGGTCCAAGAGATTATGATATACTAACGCCCACCTGAGAGAGTAACCATGGAGCATGCTGCTTTTTTTTCTATGTATTGTGCCTACGTGACCACACAGTAATACCCAAACTATTCCAACGTTTGCACTGTTTTGTGTTTTTCGTATCTCACACCATCATACACCTTTATTGTGAGAGCATCCCTTATCTACGATGGAGCGTTTGATCAGAAGAAAATATGATGCTGGTTTTAAATTAAAAGTCGTTGAAGTACCAAAAGAAATTGGTAACTGCGCTGCTACAACAAAACTCAATGCGTCTGAGAAACTGATGTGAGCTTAGAGAAAGCAAGAAGATTTAAAAAAAAAAACATTATGTAGTTTTGAATGGGCATACAAGTCAGGGTCTGATTTTATAATCGCTTTTTGGGGTTTTAAGACCTGACTTCTACGCGAGTATATACAGTACATCAGTAATTAAGAAATGGTATAGCACAGCAGGCTATTCATAAAAACTGAGAGATTGTGCAGGAAGAAGACTACTGAAGAAGGTCACCAAGAGACCTCTAGGAAGAGTTACAAGCTACAGATGCTGATACAGGAGAGAGCGACAATACATATACCCACTGTTGCCTGAGGCTTCACCAGATGTTGGATTTTCTGAAGTTAACTAGAAGAAGGTTCTGTGGTACCAAATTGAACTTTATAGCCATCACAGTAAATGCCAGTTTTGGTATAAGCCAGTCACTGCACATTATAAAAAATATACCATCCCAACTATGAAACATGGTGGTGAGAGCATCATGATCTGAGGATGCTTCTCTGCAGCAGGTGCTAGAAGACTTAAAATGAAGGGATAAAATGAATGCAAAAAATATTAAATCAATTCTGCACTGTAGGATACAATTTGCATAAATCTAAGCATAAAGCCGAAACCATACAGCAATGACTTAAAAATAACAATGATTAATGTCCTCAAATGGCCACAGCCGCAATGTCCAGCTCTCAATCCAACAGAGTTTATGGCTGGTATGAAAAAGGCTGTTCATGATCCTCATGCAAACTGACAGAGCTTGAGCAGTTTTCCAAAGAAGAATGTGGGGTGTTGCAGCTGGCTGGGGGAGGCAACCTGGCCGGGACACCCAGGAGGACCAGAAGAGGGCTTACGCCCTCCTCAGACCACGTGGGGGCAACCGCCCTGGTTTCTTTGGATACCACAGGTACAGAGCATGGAAGCTCATCCCTGTAGGGACCCGTGGTCACCACCAGGGGGCGCCCGGATGCCTTGGAAGTCCTGGACCTCAGCACTTCCGCCACATCAGGAAGTGCTGGGGGGAAGAGAAGCAGGGACACCCGGAGTGCTTCCGGGGATGCAGCCGGCAATTCCACCACACTGGGGCGTGTCGGTGGAAGATTGCCGGAACACACCTGGAGCACATCCAGGTGGGTATAAAAGGGGCCGCCTCCCTTCATGCAATAGCTAGAGTCGGGTGGAAGAGGACGAGGTCTCTGGAGGAGGCAAGGAGGCGGCCTGAAGAGAGAGATAAGGCATTGTGTTGACCAGGACTTTGGGGACTTTTGGGGTTGTGGTGCACTTTTGATATCTGTAAATAATGTATAATAAACATGTGTTGGGTGACATGAACGTGTCCGCCTGTCTGTGTCCGGGCCGGCTACCACAGGGTTAATGGCCGTGTCCAGATATGCAAAGCTGTCCACACAGAGTCAAGGCTGTCATGGCTACCAGAGGTGTATCTGCTAAATATGGGCTTGAAGGGCATGAATACTAATGCTTTCAATTATTTTGTGTTTTATATCTATACTTAATCGGTCTTCTCTTTGACATTAAAGGAATTAAAAGTTTGGAATTTTTCAAGTCAAAGTTGTTTCTTCACAATCCTATTGCATTTATTAGCCATATAAAACTATGCTAAAGTATTTTTTTTTTTAAATTGTAAAATTACGTTGCCTGTTCTTGCAGCTTACAATGGGGATAAAGGGTACATGGGTCCATAGGTGAACATAAACACCTTAAAACTTACCAAATACGCTCATTTTTCAAGCCAAAAGTATTTATCTGCCTTCTGACATTACCCATATATTGCAGAACAGCACATCATGTTGTTTAAGAAGGTAAGTAAGCAAAAAGCAAACCATTGTCGTGAGATTCAGTCTTTTTAAAAGGAACACCACCTTTTGTGTCTCATTGCCAGCCACCCCATTTGTGTACCTCCCTGGCACTGTTTCAGCCCCCCAGCAGGGACTTCTCACTACAGTCTGCAGAACGAGGAGGGGAAACTTGGCCCCAGAGACTCACATGGACTCACCTCAGAAAGTCATCCCCATGTGCTTGTTATTGACATTACTGAATATTTTTGCACAAATATGAATTGATGTCTCAGTTCTGCTGACAACTAGACAATAATAATTGACAAAGACTCATCTACTATCGCAAGGTTGATAATGCATGTGTGTGATTCAGTGTGAGAGAAAATATAGTACGTAATCAAATGACAAGAACTGAACAGATAGATAGCCATTCAGCCATCCTCTTCACCTGTTTATCCAGAGCAGGGGATGCAGGGCAGCTGGAGCCTCTACCAGCAAGTATTGGACACAAGGCAGGATCAATACCTGGACAGGGCGCCAGGCCATTACAAGACACACACACACACTCACACTAGCCACTTCAGCAGCACCAATTCGCAATTACAGTATATTATTTGCAATCCTTAATATATCCCATCCCTTATCTCTTCAACTAGGATAGTGTGCCTCTGATAATATGGCCACGTGATCCGCAGTGACGACCATTCAGTAGCAAAGTCAACTTTGCGCCTCAGCCCACAGGAAAAGTGCCCATGTTGGGTCAATCAGTTGAAGAATGGATCGAAACAAGGAGAGAGCAAAGTGCCAAAAACTGGACCATGTGTCAATGTGGGACAAAAGAAGAATAATCTTTTCACATATTTTTCTCCACTATAGGCATAATATTAATGGTAATATTAATCTATTCATCTTCCTAACCCACTTATCCATGGCAGAGTTGCGGGGCAGATGGAGCCTATGCCAGCAAGTATCGAGTGCAAGGCAGAAACAATACCCAGACAGGGTGGCAAACCATCACGGAGTGAACACACACATACAGACTTGGGCCACTTTAGCAGCCCCAGTTCACCAGTATATCATTTGAGCAGCATTTGTCTGTTGTTACAAGCCATGACAGAACAGAAACAGAACTACAGGAGTAAAAGTTGAATAAACATAATATAGCTTAGTGCTGGGGGTTTGTTGGATTGATATACAGTAATCCCTCGCTATATCGCGATTCGCCTTTCGCGGCTTCACTCCATCGCGGATTTTATATGTAAGCATATTTAAATATATATCGCGGATTTTTTGCTGGTTCGCGGATTTCTGCAGACAATGGGTCTTTTAATTTCTGGTACATGCTTCCTCAGTTGGTTTGCCCAGTTGATTTCATACAAGGGACGCTATTGGCAGATGGCTGAGAAGCTACCCAGCTTACTTTTCTCTCTCTCTTGCGCTGACTTTCTCTGATCCTGACGTAGGGGGATTGAGCAGGGGGGGCTGTTTGCACACCTAGACGATACGGACGCTCGTCTAAAAATGCTGAAAGATTATCTTCACGTTGCTATCTTTTGTGCAGCTGCTTCCTGAAACAACATGCTGCACGGTGCTTCACATACTTAAAAGCTCAAAGGGCACGTATTGATTTTTGATTGAAAAACAAACTCTGTCTCTCTCTATCTCTCTCTCTCTCTCTCTCTCTCTCATCTCTCATCTCTCTCTCTCTCTCTCTCTCTCTCTCCTGCTCCTGACGGAGGGGGTGTGAGCTGCCGCCTTCAACAGCTTTGTGCCGCGGTGCTTCGTATACTTAAAAGCCAAACAGCCCTATTGATTTGTTTGCTTTTCTCTCTATCTCTGTGACAGTCACTGCTCCTGACACGCACTCCTTTGAAGAGGAAGATATGTTTGCATTCTTTTAATTGTGAGACGGAACTGTCATCTCTGTCTTGTCATGGAGCACAGTTTAAACTTTTGAAAAAGAGACAAATGTTTGTTTGCAGTGTTTGAATAACGTTCCTGTCTCTCTACAACCTCCTGTGTTTCTGCGCAAATCTGTGACCCCAAGCATGACAATATAAAAATAACCATATAAACATATGGTTTCTACTTCGCGGATTTTCTTATTTCGCGGGTGGCTCTGGAACGCAACCCCCGCGATGGAGGAGGGATTACTGTAACACCATCCATGATGGCAGCCATGAACAGACAAGCAAACAGGAAATGTATTCTTACCTCAAGAAAAAAGGTTCCAGCAACCTGTGATAGAATAATTATATTTAATTAGGATGCCTAATAAACGCGGAAGACGTGTTTTTGTATTGAAAACCTTTGCTGCTTCAAAGTGTACATATTTGGTAAGCTTTAAGGCTTTTTCATTCACCGATGGACCTGTGTATCTATTAGTCCCACTGTACACTGAAAGAACAGACAGTATTTTTAGCATTTGTAAGAAACGGTTCGCTTTCTAACACTGTTTTATGTGGCACATTAATTTATACCATGATGGTGCAGAAATAACTTCAAATTTAAAAATACTAAACTTATCCTTTAAGGAGACTGTTTTTGTTGATCAGTGTCATAAAAGTCAAATTAAATCCACTGTGATTGATTGTTGTATAAAAATAAAATGTGAAGTCGTACATCCATTATCCAAGCCGCTATATCCTAACTACAGGGTCACGGGGATCTGCTGGAGCCAATCCCAGCCAACACAGGGTGCAAGGCAGGAAACAAACCCCGGGCAGGGTGCCAGCCCACCACAGGGACACACACACACCCCCACACACCAAGCACACACTAGGGACAATTTAGGATTGCCAATGAACCTCACCTGTATGTCTTTAGACTGTGGGAGGAAACCGGAGCACCGGAGGAAACCCACGCAGACACGGGGAGAACATGCAAACTCCACGCAGGGAGGACCCGGGAAGCGAACCCAGATCTCCTAACTGCGAGGCAGCAGCACTACCCACTGCACAAAGTCATATATGAATATACAAAATAGTTATTTTGCTTTTTTTAAAAAAATCTGCCCACGTTTTAGTAAGCAAAATTTATGTGACACAATTTCTTAAAATAAGCGAAATAATCCTAAATACAAATACATTGATAGGACAATAAATCTTACAATAAGGAAAACAAGATCTAATGGATATATATAAATCACTTCACTTGCTTATGTTTCATTTTGTGCAGTGAAATTGTCTTTATAAATGGCAAAGTGGATTGCACTACCAGAACACATCAATAAAGAGACGACTCCTAACAGGAAGTTAGTCCAGTTATTGTTATTTATTTTTTTTAACTGGAGATTTTTATTTAAATTCTAAATGACAGGCCAGAGTATGTGGAATTACTGCAAGTAAATACTTCCAGACAGGGCTAAACATATTTTTTCTTGTGTCAATGGCACAAATTTCACAGCAATATGTTTCACACCAATCATTTTACTCATCACTACTCTCTAGGAATAATAACTTCTCAAGTGTGAAATAATATTTGTTATGCTTTTCTAACTAATAAAGCTGCTAACGACATTGGCACCAACTCTATCACGCGCCACCCTGTACTTCAAGCAGAGCCTCTTTCACTTTGTGCTCATGTCTGCTGGCTCAATCTTTGCCTTCCTTTGACCACGTACTGTGTGTCATACTGTAACTATTCCAGTTCCATCAACGAAAGATCAAAATAAGTTAACATAAACAGGGCTATGGAAGTCTGCGTCAAGTCTTCCTAGCCAAAGCAAGGCAGAAACCAGGCCTGGATATGAAGTGCCCTCACATGAATGCAAACATGGTGGCTTACGCCAAGCCAATTTAAAGTCACTGTGTTTTTACCTAATGGTAGGAAAAACCCATGGCAGCAGGAAAGTCACATGAAAACTGTGCATGGGGGACATTCAGACTGGTTCCTGAGCCCGGTGTGTATGTACATATGTACAGAAAAGGAATGTCTCCAAAGGACTGTGCACTTTACTCCCAGTCTGGATGAGAATGTAAACTTGTGTCCTCTCATCTGCACTGAAAACAACTGCCTTAGGCTGCCAAGCCACAAACGTTCTTTCAAACTATGAAATATTTTGACTTGTGGCTAGGGGTGATCATCTTGCAACAATTTAAAACGTCCCAACATACTGCAAGGCAAATCACTGTGGTGTGATTCATGCGTCTTTTCTGCCAATTAGCACTCTCCTTCTTTTTATATCTCCATGCACAGTGGTTTGCTGCCACCCTTTGTATTTTATACTGCCACCTTTTAATGCAGCTACTCTTCACATTTCACATGTTCTTCTATTTTAGGAGCACTCTCTCTTTGGGGCCACGTTACTGGACTGTTGCAGAATATTCATTTAAATCAGAATATGAATGACTAAGTTCAGTAAATCTCCATAAAAGCTGGTACCATGATACCATATGCTAGTAGGAGACAAATGGAAAGTTCACATGCTTAAACTAAAAAAATCAAAGATAATTTTGCACAGAGTGTCTGTGACTTGTGAAATAGTAGTGTGGCTCAGTAGGTAGCTCTGTTTCCTCATGGGTCCAGTTTCCTGGGTTGAGTTCCATGCCCAGGATTTGCACCATCTGCCCATGTTTATGTGTATTTCTTCCAGTTGTCGCAGTGCCTATAAAAAGTACTCACCCCCTTGGAGATTTTCACATTTTATTGTTATACAACATTGAATCCCAGTGGATTTAATTGGCCTTTTTTCACACTGTTCCACAGAAAAAAATTGTTTGATGTTAAAGTGAAAACAGAAAGTGATCTCAATCAGTTACAAATATAAAACACAAAATAATCCACTACATAAGTCGTATGTGCCAGTTAGGCTGATTGGCTATTTCATATTAAGTTTGGTCACGATATTTTGTGGGCCATGCAATGGGCTGACACCCAAATCAGGGGGATGTTCTCTGCCTTGCCCCCCCCCCATCTTGCTAAGTTGCACTCTGCCCCCCAAGATCCTGAAGTGTATTAACTGGGCTTTAGAAAGGGATTGGTGGATGGATAACATTCTTTGTATAAACATGATTTGCTGTAAATACAAAAATGCTTAAAATGGATGTGAATTTTTCTAAATGTGTTTCCATGCCAAGTAAGGCAAGAGAGGCCACACAAAGTAAATATAAAATATCATTATATACAGGCACAACTTGTTCAGTGATGCCGTAAAAAAAATATTTAAAGGCTCAAAAGAATGACATTTACTTTTTAATAACAAATTCTTTGTTTAAACTGCTCATTCAGTTCCTTTACATTCCAATTATAAACTGATTATCTTGTCGAGTGAATCAATTATATATTTTTAAGCAACTGAAAACCATTGCAGTGGATAATATGGATTGTGTTTCCATGCAATTGGCTTGACACTTTCATAAATCAAAGGCTTCCTGTGGACCCCCATCTCAATGGCAGTGCATTTTAGGAAAATTTCTTCTGTTGCGCCTGTTGCCTTTTTTCCACCATATACAGCAGATTCAGACCCCTTCACTTTCTGCATACTTTTTTGTGTTGTACATTTTATTTTAAATGGTGTCACACATGTGCGATTGTGACACGGCTGAAGGGTCTAAACCAGCAAGTCTCAAACTGTGGGGCGAAGTAACGAAAAAGGGGGTGCGAATGTTGCCATATGTAGTGTAATTTCGCTATTCGTAGGAAAATTTTAAACTTGCAGCGGTGTATCGGCAGCAAAAAATATAGGAATAAATTTTATTAGGGTTTCAGAGAAAAGCCAAGCAAAATGATACCTTTTATTGGCTAACTAAAAAGATTACAATATGCAAGCTTTCGAAGCAACTCAGGCCCCTTCTTCAGGCAAGATGTATTAGGGTTTCAGAAAAACGTTAGGGGAGCATGCTTAAAACTGTTATGAAAACTCGAGTCGCAAATACTTAAAGGTTGAGAAACGCTGGCCTAAATGATAGTAATTCCACGCCAGACCAGGGGGCGGTGGTGTACGCTGACTGTCTCACGCAATCTCTTGCAGACCATCCACAGGAAATCTCGCAGGTTTCTGGCAGCAATGATGATGTAACTTCAGGTCCCAGTGACGTCACTACTGGTTCCGGTGCCGATGATCATGTCACTTCCGGCTACAGCTCCATTGATGGTGTCACTTCTGGTCTGGGAGACATCACTTCTGGTTCTGGCCTGGATGACGTAGTTTCCTTTATTGGCCTTTAAAGCCGCCATTTGACCTCAATAACATCAGTTCTGTTTTGGACTCAAATCTGTGAAGATCTCTGTTCAAATTAACTCAATTTTGCTGCCGTGGAACAATATACGAGTGGCTGCCCCAAACCTTCATGATGTCTGTGACTCATTCTTGTGACAACGGATACATTTGACATTTTTTATCCACCAATCTACACTCAATAATTCATAATGACAAAGTGAACATTAGAACAATCTAGACGAGAACATTCCATTCAGCTCAACAAAGCTCGCCAGTCCTATCCACTTATTTCTTTTTCGAAAAAACTTCAAGTCTAATGTTCTAATGACAATGCTTTCAGAATGATTTGCAAATTTATCAAAAATCAAGAATTGAAATCTCTCATTAATCTGACACATCAGAATGTGGTCAAGTGCATCCTGTCTGCTTTAATTATCCTTGACATGTGTCTAGGACATTGGCTCCAGCAGACCCCCGTTACCCTGTGTTCGGATTCAGCGGGTTGGAAAATGGATGGATGGATGGATGTGTCTAGGACTTGACTGAAATCCACCTGTCACCAACAGAATGATTGAACATCTTTTATAAAGGCACACACCTGTGTATTTAAGGTCCCACAATTTACACTGCATGTCAGGATAAAAACCAAGCCATGAAGTCCAAGGAACTCTTTGTAGACCTCCACGATAAAATGTGGTGAAGCATAGGTCAGGGCAAGGGGATAAAACTATTTCTAATGTTTTGAGTGTTCTCAGAAACAAAATGGCCTCAAGAATGGAAATAGAAGAAGTTTGGCAAACTGAGTAACCTGGAGCAAGAATGGCCTTGGTCAGGTAGGTGACCGAGAACCCAATGGTCACTCTAACAGAGCTTCAGAAGTCATCTGCTGAGATTGGAGATCCATCTCAGCAGCTCTCCGCAAATCAGGTGTTTATGGTAGGATGGCTAGATGGAAGTCACTCTTGAGTTATAGTCATTTAAAGGATTCTGAGAGCATGGGAAAACTAGTCAGATGAGACAAAAATTAAAATTTTTGGGCAGAACTCCAAGCACTATGCCTGATGAAGATTAGGTTCTTCTCATTACCTGCTTAAGAACATCACTGTGGTGAAGCCTGGTGGAGGCAGCACTATGCAGCGGGGATGCTTCTCAGCAGCAGGGACAGAGACACTAGTTAGAACTGGGAGAAGGATGAAAGCAACCAAATCCAGAGATGTCCTTGAAGAAAACCTACTCCGGAGTATGCACAGGCATATACTCGAACAAAATTGCACCTTTCAGCATGACAATAACACGAATCATAAGGTCAAGACAATGGCAGAGTATCTTCAGGACAATTCTCTGACCATCCCTGAGTGGCTCAGCCAAAGCCCAGACTTCAACTACATAGAACATCAGCGGAGAGCCCTGAAGATGGCAGATTACAGACGCTATCCATCTAGTCTAATTGAGCTTCAGAGGATCTGCCAAGAAGAATGGGATAAACTGCCCAAATCCTGGTGTGTGAACTCTAATTGCTACCAAAGGGCCTTTTATAAAATATTGAATTAAGGGTCTGAATACTTATATAAATATGAAATTTCAGCTTTTGATTTTTAATAAATTTGAAAACTTTTCTGGAAAAATGTCTTCACTTTGTGATTATGGGTTATTGAGCGTAGATTGGTGGGGAAAAACAGCAAATTTATTGTTTGAAAATGGACTCTACAACACAATAAAGTGTTGGGGTCTGAATACTTTCTGAATTAACTGTAAAGTACAAATTTAAAATTCATTGCAAATTCATCGCAGCCAAGGGGTCACATGACCATGGGGGAGATTTCTTCATGGGAGGAAATTTTGCATTATGAATAAATGCAAATACAGCAATTTTATGTGCATTTCTTTAGCCTCTAAGCATCATCCTCAATCAAGTAGAGTTGTTAATGCTAAAATAAATCCAAAGAATTATTGCCAAATTGTGCTGGACTTGTTCTGGCCGAACGTTTTGGCATTTTATTGATCGCAATTAAAAAATGAGGAGTGACAGAGAAACCCGGTAAGTACGCCTCTCCACGCCACCACAGCAAACAAATGATAAACACTAAACTGAGTTACAAAAGAAAGCAAGAGGACTGGTACTTGAAATTCCTAAGGTGACGGTAGCAAACTAGAAATGAAGGTACCCACCTTAAGTGTCATGATTATGCAATTTAATTTTAGTTATTATTATTTTGAATAATTTATTTTATCATTATAATAGAGATGTCATTGTGTTTCTGTTTAGGGGCACACGTGATCACAAGAGTTGATTTTTCACGCATGTTTTTCTCCTGAGTGTGGTTACATTGTTGTTTTTTCTCCCATGGGACTTCCTACAGGTCTAGACTTTTTTCCCTGTTTTAAGACTATTTTTCAGATAATAAGCTCATTCCAGTAACATTCAACTCCCTAACACATTACTTTAACATGGCCTTCTCATAACTTCACTGTAATTTAATCCTGACACTCTGTATATCCAATTCATTATAATAACCATTCAAAATCTGTACTAACCCCTACTCTCTCTTCTGTTTCCTTTTCCGGTGTCCTATTGGTGGTGGCTTGTGCCACCACCATCTACCCAAAGCACCATGATGTTCCAACAATGATGGATGGATTAAAAGCCAGAAGTCTGTATAACCATCAGCATCAAGTGACTCCGTGAGAACCCTAACTACAAAGAGGACTATTTCATTTATGTTAGGTAGAATGCCCAAAGGGGACTGGGCGGTCTCGTGGCCTGGAACCCCTACAGATTTTATTTTTTTCTCCAGCCTTCTGGAGTTTTTTTTTGTTTTTTCTGTCCACTCTGGCCATCGGACCTTACTCCTTCTTATGTTAACTAAGGTTGTCTTATTTTAATTTCTTATTTGTCTTTTATTCTTCTTTTCTTCATTATGTAAAGCACTTTGAGCTACTTTTTGTATGAAAATGTGCTATATAAATAAATGTTGTTGTTGTTGTTGTAATACTGAATATCCAATGGCATGATTCATGTTGCAATATAATGTGACATGACATCAGAGTAGTGACACCATAAATGTTACCCCAGTGACAGATGATTTTTCTTTACACAGAGAAACATAGATACATGTAACAGAAAGCCATACTTTGAAGTCCTTGATATCTTGATAATTTTCCTTTGTTAAAGGTACAGGGATGAGCTAGGACACATTTTCCTCAAAATCCTTCTTATTTAGTTATTCTGAGCCAGTCACTTAGGCCTCTACAACATGTGCGGTTGTAGCGGTGCTACTGGGGAATGAAACTTCAACTCCCAGCAGTCCCTGCAGTGGCTCTGATTAGTCGTCTGCTGGGGATGCAGGGGCTGCTGGGCACAAGAGGGAAGGAGGCCAGCGCGACATTTAAAAGGGAGCCAGTACTGCAGAGGAGAGAAGTCTTTTGTGTTTCGTGTCTGTAGTTGCCTGTCTGTTTGCCTTGCTGTTTTGCTACCTGTGCATTCTTGTTTTGTCCTGGATCGTCTCCTGTTTTGGGTGTATGGACTGTTAGGTGCGTCTTCCGGCTGCATAAGGACTGTCTGAGGATTTGTTGTCATCTTGCGAAGAAAGGAGCACTCCTGATCCCATTCATACACCATCATCTCATCAGGAAATACTGGTAGGACTGACCTTTTCATTCACATACAGCGTGCTGATCTCTGGACTATCTACCTTCATCATTTCATTACATCAGTTGCCATTTTCATGGACTTTATCGTATATGGTTTTTGTTAGTGGTTTGCTATTGTTGAATTCGTGTTTATTGTATATCGCTGTAAAGGGAACTGGGGTGGGATTGTTGTAATTTGTATAGTTATATTTCATTTATTATTGTTTAATACATTCTGCTATTTCTGTTTTACTACTGTTTGCTTTTTGTCTCTGTGAAGAAGTGTATATAAGTCGAGCCAAGGCTGACCTAAAAAATAAATAAATCACTGTGAATCTTAGCTGGGTTTTAGTCCACTACACAGTAGCATTGAGTCAACCAAATAAAAATATTTATTTAATTTTATTTTTCCTGAGATGGTAAACAGTAGAGCACTAGAAGAGTGATTTAAAGTACCAGAAGATGAAAACAAGAATCCAGAACATTTAGTAGGATCTAAGATTGTTAATTCCAAATAACCAAAACAATAATTAGGAAAAGAAATGAAAGTCTTTTGCAAAATTTATCACTAAAAAAATGAAATCAAACAAGATAACTTGTGCAAGGTAGGTTAAAATATTAATTCCATGACATGACTTCTGGGGAAACACACCTTAACAACACATTGTCACATCTTAGCAAATGGAATCCAAAGTTACATAGAAATTCAAAATGGTGTTGCAAAGTGTTTAAAGCAGAATGGTAAGGAAAAATACCTCTCTAATAGCAAAATATTGGACAATACCAGTGAAAATAAAATGTTCTTGCTTTGAAACTCTCAAAAAAATAGTAAAACCAAAAGACAAATGTCTTAGACTCAGAAAAAATGAATAAAAACACTGTAGCAGTAGCTACTTCATAACAAGCTCCCCAAGGACACTGCAGCAACCAGCAGGATTAAAATTTCATCTTGTCGTGAACACCTGGCAAGGCACAGGCATTCGGAAATGCTTTTTAAATTGGAACATGGAAAGCACCACTGAAGATGAATCAACAAATTCATAGTCAGAGAATGGGTGAAAACTTCAAAAGTAGAAGTGAAGAAAATTAAACCAACACTCCAGAACCTGAGAACAAAAAACAAGACAGATGCTAAAAACAAACCTAACTACTGTGGGTTTCCACAAATAGAGTCAAGAAAACTCTAATACACCTACATTCTGCGGAAACTCTGTATTGATTAGTAAAAGACCTCACTAATCACTCAGTCACTGATATATGGAATGAACAGATAGATAGATGGATGGATGGATGGATGGATGGATGGATGGATGGATGGATGGATGGATGGATACATGACTAGTAATTCAACCATTAGCTAATTCCATCAATAATAACAACCTAAAAAATTGCAATGTTAAAGCTTTTCTGGAAACTCCACTCACAAAAAATGTTTTCTTTGACTTTGCTCTACTTAAACATCCTCCAAGTAGAAATGCCCATCTAACCAATCAGATTCTCCAGCCAAGATGCACATCCTCCTGTAATATTGTGAGCAACAAATTCCAAGATACAACAGAAGAACTGAACACACAGACCACAGAAGGCGTGGTGGCTCTATATGTGCCATTTTTAGGCTTTGAGGCCTACACTTTGAATTGCTGCCTGTTTTTGAATTCTGTGGAGCCAGCAACCATAACATCTGCCACACTAAGTGTATGGACAGACACTACTCTTTTAGAAACCATTTCTGAGTAACAGCCCGCTTCAATGTATTTTAACATTATGATCAACTAAAGTAAGTCAGCCAATGACATGAGGAGTATAAGAAGACTATGAGAGCAGGAGGGTAAGACCAGTGTCACATTATGCAACATTGAGTTGGACAGCATGCCAAACGTAATGACTGCAGTTGTTGGACCTCATTAACCTCGAGATGTTAGATTACACAACTAGGAATCACAAGGTGTAACAGATTACTTGATCGGCTCATGACTCTTTAGTGCATATAGTGGGTCCATCAGTTAAAGCCCAAATTGGTCTTGGACTTCTCGGCTCTTTCTCTGTCTTTTCCAAACCTCAAGTCCGCAATCTTGGTGTTACCTTTGATAGTAACCTCTCTTTTGAGAAACAAGTAAATTCTGTAGTCAAGAGTTGCTTTTTCCAACTTCGTTTATTAGGTAAGATAAAGCCTTTTTTATCTTCTAGGGATCTTGAGATAGCTACTCATGCGTTTATTTTTTCTCACCTCGATTTCTGCAACTCGCTGTATTCTGGGATTAACAAATCCCTGATACACAGGTTACAGTTGGTCCAAAATGCTGCTACTCGCTTTCTGGTTGGGGCATGAAAGTATGACTCTGTCTCTCCTATTTTAGCTTCTTTACACTGGCTGGCTGTCAGTTTTCGAATTGAGTTTAAAATCTTGCTGCTAGTTTTTAAATCTTTACATGGGCTTGCTCCTGCCTATTTATCTGAACTGTGTGCTTTACATCAGCCATCCAGAGTGCTTAGATCTTCTGGTCAGCTGTCTCTGGTTGTCCCTCGTACCAAGTGTAAAACCAAGGGGGACAGGGCTTTTGCAGCTGTTGCACCTCGCCTGTGGAATTCTTTACCTCATCATATAAAGGAGTCGTCTACAATTGAACTGTTCAAAACAAGATTAAAGACTCATTTCTACTCACTTGCATTCAGTGACCTTCAGTAATACTGATGGCTTCCTCTTTGTGATTATATAACATTACTTCTATTTTTTATGTATATAACATTACTTCTATTTATTATGTATTTTATTTTATGTTCATATATTTTATTTCTATTTATGTTTTATGTTAATTTCTTTTGTTTTTCTTTTATTCTATTATTGTAAAGCACTTTGACCACAGCATTACTATGTTGTTTTAAATGTGCTATATAAATAAAATGACATTGCTGTTCCAAATTTCCAAAGTATTGCAGGCTTCCCACATTTGGATAGCCAATGAATGTGTTTCCTGGCAGGCCAGAGTCTGTATAAATGTTTTCCAGGTATAGTAAGTTCCTTTTTCTTTTCTGTTGTGATACAACTAATGTTTGTGTAAACCAAAACACCCATTTTTCTTGTTTTCTTTTATACTTCAGGCTGAGCGCTCATTGATTGCCAAGTCTCTCAGAAATAGCAGCCCACCCCTATGACTTAAGACAAAATTCAAAGCTGTTCAATTTTGTTGTAGTGAGTCACAGACTGCCAAAACTGAGTTGCTGGGGGATGTCGAACTGGATGACCGCTCAAAGTGAGTCTCAACTCATCACAGCTCGATATGACTGTATAAATGAAGGCTACTACTGAAAATCGCTAGACAAGACATGTACGTGTGATGCCGGCTTCAGATGTGCTGAAGCTATTCACCTTCATTTACGTCACTTTCGGGCCACACAAGATGCTTATTTTCTAAACAAAACATTGGATTTAGTGTAATGTCACATAAAGGATGAAGGAGACTTGTATAAAACCTGGCCATTTATGTCACTGTTACAGCATGGACCATTAAAGCTTCTGGGCAGTGCTATACTGTGGACTAGTGTCAGAATTCCTACCCTGAAATGAACTGTAGAGACAAATGCATACTCTCAACAACTGCCACAGACAGCACTGAATGACAGCAAAGGTTCAGGTGTACATTTGTGTGGAAGTGGAGGATACAGCCAGAGGACTGCACCATATTTAGACTGAAAAAGATGCATGCAAATAACAGTAGAAAGTAATAAGTGATAAACTCTAGCCTGAAGTGAGTCTGGAGGTGGAGGAGTTTAGGTGATGCCTAATATGAGTATCAACATAGTAAAACTAGTAGGACGAACAAAGTATGAGAGGACATAAAGCATGAAAGGTCTTAGAGAAACATTGAACTGGCTACTACAGTATATTCTGGCATCTGGTAAAAAGCATTAGAAGGCTCAAGAGGTGTATGTCACCATAATGTCCTCACCTGGATTGGTACCCATTCCTTTATGAATATACAAGTCACAAGAACAATATATAATGATATCAGGCTAGTATTGACAAGCCAGACTTCTCGAAAAGGAAATTTCTCATTCTGTGAGACAAAAAAACATGTCTCTCCTCTAGAGACTTCTTCGAATGATGTCTGTAAATTGGAAGAAAACTGCATCCTAGTAGTCAGAGAAAATACCTTAGTCAAAGTGAGAATGAAGCTTTGTAGCAGGTCATAACTTTTGCTCTTGCTGAGTCAGCCCAATAGAGTCAGCTGGAGAATTCAAGTTGCAGACCCCCCTGGCTACTCCAGAACGTTGTGGCAGCATTTAGGGGCCTGTGGCTGGAGGTGCAAAGTGAAGAGTCTTGGGACAGGGATATCTTGAAAACGTGCTGTTTAGTGGTTCCCATGACTAAAACATTGAATTAATGGATAAATGTAGGTGTGCGTGCAAACATAGATGTGGATTCTGAACATAAATAAATGAAAAACTGGCACTGTATTTCATTAATAAAGCATAATCTCATAAATTAACAAAAGAGAATTTCCTATCGGAATATTTGTACCATAACTGAAATCTCTTTAAAAGTAGTGCTTTGCATGTGTGTTTAACCAGATAATATCTAAAAGTAATCTTGTTTTAAATCTAATATATAAAGCTGAATGCATTCCTGCCTTGTGCCCTGTGTTGGCTGGGATTGGCTCCAGCAGACCCCCGTGACCCTGTGTTCGGATTCAACGGGTTGGAAAATGGATGGATGGATGGATGGATGTTCTTCATTCCAAAATTCAGTCATTGCCCCAACTCTGCTTGTGTTTGTCCTTTACCCAAATCCAAACCATTGAATTTCCCTCCTCCAAATTTTGCACAGATTCCCCCTTTGTACATTAAAATTTAGTTGGTGCCCTCCTACCCTGGCAGTGCCGGGTTCCCCGTTAATATACTATAATAATTAAGTAAGACAATGTCACGCTCTAATATCTAAAAATACTCTTATGTTAAATATACTGTGACTAGCATAGTGAAATGCCCATTTAATAACCCAACTTCGATCACATTGTGTATTTACAAACCTCTATTCACCTTACATTCCTCTTTCTTAGTAAATCTTGTTGGCTTTTTTCATCACACCTTCCAGCCCTTATAGCCCTCTTTCTTTGTGCTTTTTGTTGCCTTCCTATATCACACATTCTAGTCCTGTTGTGGACAGATAACAACACGACACACACTGCACAGTTTGCTATTACGCCAGCCACATGCCTTTGTTCATTTGATATTCTCGCTCTCTTGTGGACATCAGCAGAACTTTACACCTTATTGCTACGTCTTATTGCTTTATACAGTATATACAGACATTATGTCCATGAGATGATGCCACAATTTAATACATGCACTACAAAATTATAAACTATTAGGAGAATTAGTGTCAGGTAATTTTTAGAGGGTGGGTAATTCTACTGTTGTGGTAAAATTTTTAATGAGTCTTTCTGAACACAAGAACACCCCATGCAAAACAGATCTAGAAGTTTTTCCAACCTTACAGCACCAGCATCACCTAAAATTGGTCTACGGTGTTTATGCCAAATAATTCCACTGCAGAACTGATATCTTATGCTGCTTGACTATTTACTGTTTCATACAGTATTTTCACTACTACCTCCATCTGTAACTGCAACAGTTAAGTGAAGTCCAAAGAAGAGAGCCATGTATTCCCTGTTGATTCCTATAATTCTTTTGGTATTACCTCTTTGAAATTGACTCATCCAGCTTTACTGTGCTGCTTTATTCAATTGGTTTTTAAAGTTTAAAGTTCCCAGTTCTCTATTTCTAATGTTAGTTTTTAAAACTAATCCTACTACTGTTCAAAATTGGTTTCTTGTTTGTACTTGTACTGAAGTTCTAATGTTTTTCTGCTGTGTATTTGCTAGCTTAATGCTGTATTGTGATCTTGCACACCTAGCAAGAGAGAATTGCATTAATGGTTATGGATAGAGAATAAAGGCACTACATGACAGACAGACAGACAGACAGATAGATAGATAGATAGATAGATAGATAGATAGATAGATAGATAGATAGATACGAGGGACGTTCAAAAAGTTTCCGCACAAACTCTATTTATTAAGAATTTCAAAAACAAATTACATCACTTTTCTACATAGTCGCCTTCGTTTGCAATGCAGTTTTCCCAGTCATGTGACACTCTGAGACACAACCAATTAGTAGTCCTCCTGCCTTCACTGTTTCCAGCGAAAATATAAAAGTGTGGAAATACTTTTTGAATATCCCTCATAGATAGATAGATAGATAGATAGATAGATAGATAGATAGATAGATAGATAGATAGATAGATAGATAGATAGATAGATAGATAGATAGATAGATAGATAGATAGATAGATAGAGAAGCCAACATAATGTGCAAGATCCAAAAAGTGGGTGACTGAAAAGACCAAAATAAAAAAGCCTAATATGTAAATTGTGACAGATGTCTGGGGACGTTGCCCCACCAGGACGCCGGAAGTAGCAGAGGACCGGAAATGGGGCAGTACTTATCCTGGAATGCAAGTGGGAAGCCTTCCTGGACTACATGGGGGTCACAGAGCCTACCCTATGGGAGTCAACCCTATGGGAGGACGTGGCCACTGCCAGGGGGCGCCCGGACGTTCATGGAGCCCTGGATGGCAGCATTTCTGCCACACCAGGAAGTGCTGCCGGAAGAAATCCCAGGGGCACCCGAAGGGCTTCTGGGTGGTCATCTGACACTTCCGCCACACCAGGAAGTGTCATTGGACAGAGCACCTGGAGCCCTTCCGGGTTATTATAAAATTGGCAGCCTCCCTCCAGTAGATGAGCCTGAGTTGGGAGGAATGAGACGGAGCTTGTGAGGAGAGGAGTAGAGGCAACAGAGAAAGAGAGAGATAGAGAGAAGAAAAGAGACAAGACTGTTGGTAAATAAGGCATTGTGGTGTTGTGTATAAATAAACGTGTGTGTTTTGGACATTCTCGTGTCCGTCTCTCTGTGTCCAGGGGCAGTCTATCCACAAAATCAAAAGTCAAAGTAAAAAAAAATGGCAGAAGTCTGAAAATCTTTTTTGCACTAATAACATTTGAAATGAAATGAATCCAGAATCCAGTGCACCATCATCCAAATACATGCAAAAGAAAAAACTACATGTTGCCATGCAGGTGCGCATGAAAGACAACTTCAGGGCTCATCTACTAGTATTTAAACTCCAAGTCAGGGGGTACTGTCTCTTGATGCCATTTCTCTTACTCCCTCTGCAATACACCTTTGATCTTTCTGCCTCATCTTCCTGAAAATCAGTTTTGCTACCATTTTGGAGTAAGTCCTAATTAGACAGAACAAGGCTTCTCTGCAATTTTTTGAGTGTATTTTTTCAGTATCTTCAATTCTCAGTTTTATAAGGCTTTTCTAGGTGCCCCAGCTCTTTATGACTTGTTTATTCACAGTGGCAAAGTTAGCAGGATTTCAGACAGAATCAATGGTGCAGGTTGATTGTCCGGCAATCATTCCTTATGCAGAGGGAGGAACAGAAAAGACATTAAGCAACAGTGTTACCCCCTGGCTAGGAGTGTAATTACTAGCAGGTGAGCCCTCAAATTGTCTCTCATGCACATGTGTGTGTGACAATATATAAAAACCCAAAGGGTCATAACAGTATTTATGTTGGTGTTGGTAAAATCATTTCATCTGCATTTTGTTTATTATGTTTATTATGTTAAAATGGTTAGCTCCTTTTTATTTGTGGTTTTCATTGGTGTCACCATATTGTTGTTAGTTACAACGTCTGCAATTGGTCATGTGACCCTACAGCTGGATTGCACATGCTATTACCCATTATATAAGACTTGTGTCAAACACAACTGTTGCATTATAAGGTGTTTAATTGTACTGAGATGGAGCTTCTCAAGTAAATAGTGGTTTGAAGAAAGTTGCTGATAGTAAAAGCCACAAAGCCAAGTGATTGATTTCCTAGACTTGTGTAGTGGGGTTTTTGAATGGTAAGAAGACTAGCAGAAGACTGTCTACCAGGTTAAAATGGTATAAGTGGTGCAGACAAGTACACCATATCTTGAATGCTACAAGATGATTTTATATACCAATCAAGACTTTTTATTATGAATACAGCCTCCCAACCATAACTCTCTGCTTTTCCAACTTTTATGTACATCAGTCTGAAAATGCTAATGAACATTTGCACAACACTTAACACAGCAGCCATCTGATTACACATGGAAGTATCAGGCTAAGCAAATCAGCATAAAATGCCCTCTGGTACTAACATCCAATCCCAAAACACAGCCACAAATTGGCCCAGTCTTGAATTACCCACTTAATGCAAATCTGTCTCTAAACCAATCAGAAAACACTAACAAACATAAAAAGGGGTTTGTGAGTTTGTGACTTTATTTCACAAAGAAAACAGAACACAACATACAAAGACAACTTCTAGGCCAAAAAGGACATGAACAAGATTTTGTACTAAATGTTGTCCAAAAAGAAGATATAGAACAGATGTCTCCAATAAAACCTGACCAACCATCACTGACCATGTCATAACTCAAGGCCTATCTATGTGTGAGTCTGGTTTAAGGGTGTAGCCAAGTGTTCCACATTCATGTGTGGCATCAGTTATTTGGACAATGCGGAGATGAATAAGAAATTTGACAAACGAAAGGAGACCATACAGTCCATCAAGCTCTTTGCTCAGCTAATTGCCAAGCAGTCCCAATATCTCATCCAGATACTTCATAAAGATTGTGAAGGTTTCTACTTTAGCTAAATGGCTTGGCAGTTTGTTCCAGATTCCCACAATGTTTTGCGTAAAGAAGTACTTCCTGGCTTCATTCTTAAATGCACTTCTCAATTTCCACTGATGTCCTCGAGTATGTGATTCAACCTTTAGCTGAAAGAATTCTACTGGATCTACTTTATCAATGTCTTAAGAGGATTTTTAAAGACCTGGATTAGGTCCCCACTTAGCTTTCTCTGCTCAAGACTAAACAGGTTTAATTCTCTGACTCTGTCCCAGTAGGACATGTCCTGAAGTCCTTTGATGTACTTGGTTGCTCTACTCTGTACTTGGTTGCTCTACACTTCAAGTGCTGCTATGTCTTTTGTGTAGTGTGGTAACCAGAACTGTACACGATACTTCAAATGTAGTCTAAATAGTGCAATGGTCTAAGCATAAAGTCCCTCGGTTGATATGTAAACAGCTTTTATGATATTGCCTAACATTTTATTTACCTTTTATTTGCTTCTACACATTTATTAGATGATGAAAATGTGTCAAAACAAACGTCTTAAATCTTTTTCAGAAGTTGCTTCCTATAGGACAGTGTCTCCCAACTTGTATTTATAACTGACATTCCTGTGGCCCATGTGTAGTGCTTGGCACTTTTCTACATTAAAATTAATTTTGACAAATTTTGTAACTATATTGGATTCAGTGTCATCATTAAAACTAACATTCTAAGGACAGACTCCTGAGGGACTCCACTGATGAGCTCGCTCCACGTCTTGCTTATCCATATTTTGAAAAGAGGTCATTTCAAAGATGTTCTCTTACTGTATATGTGCCTGGTAATGAGATCAGCTGACTGCAAAACACAAGGTTGGGTAATCAGCTGACATGGGAATCAGCTATAAGTGGTGGAATTGTTGAACTTTGCAGTATCATACACATATTTTATTTTAAGGTAATAGACTGCAGTAATTCAGTTTTGAATGTGTTGTTAACAGTATTGGAAACAGTATGTAAGCCTGTGCAAAATGGCCTCAAAATCAAGTCAAGTCAAGTTGGGGAGCATGCACTGGTACAGTGCATTGCCACATCCACTACACGTCGAAACAGCTTGGGATCCCGGTTGGCAACCCCCCACGCGGTCCAGTCCTACCCTCCGGAAATGACCCTCTATCTGCTGCAGCCAGGTGTTACATGGGCGACCCCTTGGCCTGGTCCAGCCACATGGGTCCCCAACAATGAGGATCTTATGAGCCGGATCACCATCGGGGAAACACGCCACATGGCTGTAGTGCTGTAACTGATGCTCCCTCACAATGCAGGTAATGTGCCTCAATCAGGACTCCATGAGCAACCGCTCATTCGACACTAAGTCAAACCAATGGTGACCAAGGATTTTCCAGAGAGACACAGTACCAAAGGAGTACAGTCTTTGTCTCAGGTCACTGGGATAGCGTCCATGTCTCACAACCATATAGTAAGACAGGAAGCACCAGGACTCTAAAGACTTGGACCTTTGTCCTTTTGCATAGATATCGGGAGCACCACACACCCCTTTCCAGCGACCTCATGACCCCCCATGCTCTCCCAATCCATCTACTCACTTCACAGGAAGAGTCACCAGAGACATGAATGCCACTGCCAAGGTAAGTAAACGTCTCAACAAGGTTGACACTCTCTCCGCAAACAGACACACTGCTGATGGCTGTGCCCAAGAGGTCATTAAAGGCCTGGATCTTGGTTTTTATCCAGGACACTCGCAAGCCCAGACACTCAGACTCCTCACTCAGTCTCTCGAGTGCCCTGATCAGAGCCTCCATTGACTCCGCGAAGATCACAGCATTGTCAGCAAAGTCAAGATCTGTGAATCTTTCTTCACCAACAGATGCCCCACAGTCGCTGGTCCCCACGACCTTGCCCAACACCCAGTCCATACAAGCATTGAACAGAGTAGGACAAGAACACACCCCTGACGAACCTCAGCATCAACTGGGAAAAATGCAGAGGTTCGGCCTCCACTCTGCACAGCACTCACAGTACCAGTGTACAGGCCGGCCATGATATCCAGCAATCTCGAGGGGATCCCACGAACCATCAGGATATCCAACAGGGTAGCTCGATCAACTGAGTCGAACGCTTTGCGAAAATCGACAAAGGCTGCATAGAAACTCTGCTGATATTTGCGTTTGCGCTCCATGAGAACCCTTAGTGCCAGGATGTGGTTGATGGTAGACTTCTTAGGCATAAAACCAGACTGTTCCGGTCGCTGGTAGGTGAGCAAGTGATCACAGATCCTATTGAGGACAACCCTAGCAAGGACCTTACCCGGCACCGAGAGCAGTGTTATCCCCCTGTAGTTGGTTGGTTCACAGCTAATTGGAGGATCAGCCTCAAGAACCGTGGACCCAGAGATATCCAACGTCCTAGCCAGAGGATCAGCTTTGAATAACTGCTCAAAGTAGCCAGCCCAGCGGGTCACAAGAGCAGTGTTATCCGTAAGGACCATTCCATCAGCTGCCCTGACTGCAACTCTCCGAGGAACAGATTCAGATGTGCTTAATGCTTCGATTCCTCTGTAAGCAGGACGTGGGTCGCTAGACCACAGATGGAGTGTCACTTGCTCACAGATTCCTTTAACAAACGCCTCTTTATCTGCCCTCATCCTTCTCAGTTCCCGATACAGACAAGAGTTGCCATTGAGCCATGCGCTGCAACTCCTCTCGATGATATCCAGGGTGCCCTGCAAGATGAAACACCTCCTTCTGAGAACACCAGTAACACCAACACAACCCTCAGCAACCATCAGGGTCTTGCCATGGGAGGTCTCCCACATCACATTAGGATCAGCAGTCATACCCAAATCTGAATGTTCCTCACACAAACTCATTAGAAACAACCTGGTCTTGCAGTCTGGCCAATTCCAGGCTCATTTTCCTAGTAGGTGGTAACCTACTGGACCTAAGCTGGATCCTAAGAGTAGCAACAACAAGTCTATGGTCAGAATTCACAAACTGGGCACTTCTGTAGACCCTGCAGTTTTGCAAGAGCTTCTAGCATCTGTCCACGAGGATGTGATCGATCTCCTTCACCGCAACACCATCAGGGTAAACAGTCCTTTCTTCAGCCCGGGAGCACGTCGTTCCTTACTGTCACATGATGATGACGCACTCCTGGGTTATAGGGCACATAAGAGCCCACTAGCCCCCCTACAGCGACTCCCAGTGGCCCCCAAGGTATCCAGCAGGGCTGTGTATATAAACTACAAAGTCCATGAGGCCCTGCTGGAACTCGGGGCACGATCATGCTGTCCAGAGGGCTCCTCCTGGCAGCCTGGGGGTGGCGACCGGAGTCTGTAGCCGGTCGTCCATCACAATGTTCATTTCAATTTAATTTGATGGATTAAAGACCAGAAGTCCACATGACCGTCATCATCAAGTTCTTCCATGAGAACCCTGAATACCATGAGGACTGATTGAGGTCATTTATGTTAGGTAGAATGCCTAGAGGGGGCTGGGTGGTCTCATGGCCTGGAACCCCTGCAGATTTTAGTTTTTCTCCAGCTGTTTTTTTCTTTTTTTCTGTCGTCCCTGGTCATCGGACCTTACTTTTATTCTATGTTAATTAGTGTTCTCTTATTTTAATTCTTATTTTGTATTTTTTTCTGTTTCTTCATCATGTAAAGCACTTTGAGCTACATTATTTGTATGAAAATGTGCTATATAAATAAATGTTGTTGTTGTTAATTTATCGACATGAGTTTCAAAGCTGTGGTTTCATTTGTTTTACTGACTCTGAGATAACAACGTGATTTAGCTTACTTATTGAATAAAACTAATTTAGCACATAAATCAAAGACTATCATTAACATAATGCTTGTATGTTATATTGCAGCCAAAGTACCACAAATCTTATGAAATAACACTTACGCATACATTCCATGAACTGACCTATCAAACATGTCCAGTTCATTCTGGTCTGGCTCTTAAATCTGTGACTAATCAGTGGAAAAAAATTAAAAAAGACATTTTTTAATAACAAGTCAAATTTATAGGATTGAACATTTTAGTGTTACCGTTAAGAGCAAGTCAGCCAGTTGGGAGCATACGTGAAACAAAAAGCTGAGACCGAGTCTCCTTAGCCTTCGGTTGTCCATCATGCCAAAGTTTAACTCATGTGGATGACTACATAAAACCACAAAGAGAACAAACAAAACAATGAATGATTGCATAAACCCATGCAAGTCCTTACCAAGCATACACCAACCTTTCATAAAGAAGCCAGAAGACAAGGAATCCCTTTGCAGGAAAATATGAAATTTCACGTGCAGAATTTTACCCAGTGCTACAGAAAAAAAAATCTGCATTACCCTTCATTTCTAGGCAGAGATTCTTTTTTTGTAGTATTAAACTTCATATCCAGACATTTTCCTTTTTATTGGCTCACTGTAAACCTCTCTGATGCTTTACTGCTAGGCCATATCATTTCTGACATGAGTTACTCTTCACCTGCTTGTAATTGGGCACAAAATATAAGAAGCTATTTATAAAGGCGAGTGTGCCTGCTGCAAACCACAGCTTCATCCAGAATTTCACAAGTACTGTTTAACTGTGCCAATCATTCGTTTTTTGGTGCTTCATCTTCTAGTGTACAATGTAATTCTTTCTCCCTTTCCAATTAGATTTACTGTTCAATTGCTGCTGCTTCTTTCTACTTCTAAACTTGAGCTTGTATAATTCTCCTTAACAGTCACATCTTAGTTTTCAGAAGGTCATTTTTATTCCTCCCATTTAAATGCCCTGAGGCGGTATCTGCAGTGCAGCTCAGTTCCAGATCCTTAACGTGAGAGACTAAAATGACATTGCAGGAAGAAATTATATTAACTTTAGGGGGAGAAAATTCTAAACATTTATAAAAAGACCTGAAAATATGAAAGGCTGGAATTACTAATTCAGGGTCCACACTGCCTTCAAATCTTAATTTACCAATCAGTTTCATTCATTACAGGCAACAGTTATGCCGTCCATAATTTGGTAATTATGTAATGTTTGTCCTTAATTAATTTAATTAAAGTCTGTCTTTTTTATTTTTTGCTTTTATATTGAATGTCTTTTAAGCTTTGTGTGCACTTTAATGTAGCTGTTTTCCTCAGTACTCACAACCTGAATTCAATGCTAATCATGTCTAACAGTTAAAATGTTGGCTTCAATGCCCCACCTTACTCAGTGTCCCTCAGTTTTGAATAGAAATGGAATCAGAAGATGGAGCATAAAGAATAACTAGTCAAGGTCAAAATGGCTAAGACAAGTAGCAAAACCTATGACGTGAGACAAAGTAGGGAATCATAGCGAGAAACCAAAAATAATGAATAGACCCAAGCCAAAACATTCAATGTAAATCTTAATCGAAGAAAAAATGCTAGATATTGGGTTGTATCCACAAACTTGGTTAACGAACACTCTGTGTTGCTGGTTTATGAGTCATTGCGATGAAGATGTCAATCAGCATGACCTCTGGGAGATGTAGCCCACCAGAACATGAATAAGTATGGGTGATAAAGGTAGCAATGTCAACAATGAAAACAGGATGGCATCATGGGAAAACTTATTTACTATGATGGAACCAGGGACGTCAGCGAGCCCTAAACCCCCAAACACGAACACACAGTGAATCCCCTGTTCAAATAATGGATGGTTATTAAACCAATTCTTCCACAAAGTTTGCTAAAGCACAAAGACACAAGTTTTCTCTCTCCACAATATTTTTCTCTTACCACTACTATTGCACTGCCCTCCTCCAACCGAGTGTTGCTCCTTATCCTCCCAGGGAGTGTGGTCCCTTTTATTATGTACCCGGGAGTACTTCCGGTGCCAGGGCGATTGCCTGATGGCATGTAAAAGTGCATTATAACAGGGAGCTTGTCTCCCTGCACTGCCCTTTTGTGGTACCCAGTGACCCTAGCAGGGCTGCTCTGCTGGACTACATCTTCCGGCATGTCTTGCTGGCTCCCTACTGGGCACTGCTATCTGCCATCTAGCATGCTGAGGGAATAAAAAGCCCCCAGTGACATCTTCCCTTTTCAGTGGGCTGTCCATCCATCCCTTCTGGTCTTTCCTTTCTGTTTTGATCCCCTTCTCCTTCCTGGCTGGGCTGCCTATCTGCTTGTTAGGAGCCTCCTGTCCGGGTAAGGAACCATCCCCTCTTCTGGCTGGGATGCCCATCCAGTCCATGTGGCATCTACATTACTTTTAAACACCATTGAAAATGTGCCATATACAAAGATCAATGTAACAACCAAATTCCTTGACATGTAAAACCCTTAAAACAAAGTTTCAGATATTTTTAGTGGTCAATGAGAAACTGTAAAAAAATTAAAAATAAAATCCAAGTCATGACAATTTGTGCCCACAGCCATGAACCTCCTCCATCTATTGGGAGATCGATAGTCATAACCAAGGATGGACTAAGGCAAGTGTAGTCTCACTGAAGCCAGATGTATTTACATCAGGAGACAATGAAGGAAGTTTGCTTAAAACTGGGTGGGAACAATTAGATATCTTGCTGAATGTCACATTTCTAAACCAGTCCAATGCCTGTGAATGCAATGCTCAAAGTAGGGGCAGTGAATTTGAACTGTAAAGATCAGAGGTGCTCTTGTCAACCTGCTCCGATGGAGAGCATGCTTCTGTTTACAATAAACCATCTAATATTGAAAAGCCTCCTAAAAAAACCCTTTCCAAAAAAAAAATATGTGTCACGTGCACAGAGAGCACATTTCATATCTCTCTATTATATAAAAGAAACTTGGGACTAGACGAGACCTGTTTAGAGAGACGAGCCGTGTTTAGAGAGACACTTTCACATCTCACGAGACCAGACTTTGTGTCAAGAGATTTAACCACTCCCGGGGCCGGAAAAAGACAAAGAGTAAATGACAAAGTAGAACGTTGTAAAGAATTCAAAAACATTGGCGCAATACACATGCAGAGCAGGTTAGAGATAATGGAAGTAGGAAAATTTGAAAGTCTCAAAAAAATGATAGTAAAAATCGCATTAGCACAAACAAACGGAAAAAATTAGTCTGTGAAATAAATGAACAGTGAAAAGAGATTGAATAGTGTTTGAGGATGTCTGGGGGAGAAGAGAGACAAGGCAGTGATACAAAAGGACAGGTGTTGTACAGGCTTTTAAACGTGCGAAGCGCTGTGCGAGATGCAGCAAGCCAGCAGCTGATCGAGCAAAGAGGAGGTAAAAAAAAAAAACTGTATTTGTTTCCTGTTGTGCCACCGTTTAAGAAGGCTTTTTGGAAGAGCGAACACGTCTCCTTGGGGTGCATTCAGCCCTCTCTTCACAACGGCACGTAGCGCAAGTGTTTGACAAGTGAAGTGAGCTGGGGGCTTTAAAAATAAACATAACCTGATGCAAGGAAAAAACTTTTTCTGTAGCATCAGATTATACATTGGCATTTGCTGACATCAATGTATGAATGATAAACATGAACGATATGGTGTCGGAGGTGCTGTGTTGTTCAGCATTATGATGATAGTGTAGGAGTTGATGTAAGCTTGCAAAACTTGGCAGCTATATTCATGATAATATGAATTTGAAGTAAACGGTGTATCACACTCCACCAAAAGGACTGCCATTAAGAATGCTGACAATGAAGGGCCACAGGAGGCCCAGATTTCAGTACTAAAGCTTAGACAAGGCTGCACAACATTCACCATCTGTCTGCACGTCTAAATGAATAACTAAATAACTTTATCATTACTGTCTAATTGGAAATGCAAACATGCCGTGACAAAATAGCCACAGCCTTTCAACACATTGTGTATCCATAGACCACAATGCTTATCTAAACTCTAACAGCTTTTGTTATGTCATATAGTGATGCAATTGTTAAAATGACAGAAAAATATGTATCAGGCACTCCTCAAATGTGTGGAGCCCAGTAGCTGCAGTGGTCTACGTGAATGTGTATCTGTCTGTCTCCTCTGTCGCAGTGTTCACAAAAACATGCAAATTAATTATTAAACTTCAGTCACCTTGCGCTACTCCGCTCCTGAATTTCTGAGCATTGCCTGATAGCGCTTTTCCGCACCCACCACATGACGAACCACCTGGATTTGGACCAGAGGCAGCGGGTGACACCTCAGCATCACACTGGAACAGTGTGAGGTTTTTTTTATGGTAGATGGAGTGCCAGTCCTTCCAAAAACTCCCAAGTTTTTCCTGTAAGTTAGAGGACATGCTTGCAGGGCTGGATACAGATTAACGTCATACCCATGCCTTGCTCAAGGGCCCAGCGGAGCAGAGTCACTTCTGGTGTTTACATGATTCGAACCGGCAACCTTCTGTTTGCTGGCACAGATCCCTAGCCTCAGCTCTGCAGGTTAATGTCATACCCAGGACGAAGCAATTGCAGGGTAAGGTCCTTGCTCAAGGCCCCAATGGAGTCACTTCTGGTTTTTACAGGATTCTAACTGGCACAACACTTGCCCTGAATAACAGCAATTGTAGCTTTTTTCTGTCAGCATCAAGTCTTTTTTCTTCATCTACTGCTCCTCTTAAATATGGTGTTCCTCAGAGATCCATTTTGGGTCCTATTTTATTCTCCATATACCTTCACCCTATTGGAGTGATTTTTAGGAAATTTAACATTTCTTTCCACTGCTATGCTGATGATACACAGGTTTATATTCCTGTCTGCAACTCTACAACAAATCAACTCCACAACTGTCTGTCTGAACTAAGATCCTGGATGGCTAATAATTTTCTTGACCTAAATCAAAATAAAACGGAGGTGCTTATAGTGGGACCATCAGCTAAAGCTCAAATTGGTCTTGGACTTCTCGGCTCTTTCTCTGTCTTTTCCAAACCTCAAGTCCGTCAATCTTGGTGTTACCTTTGACAGTAACCTCTCTTTTGAGAAACAAGTAAATTCTGTAGTCAAGAGTTACTTTTTCCAACATTGTCTATTAGGTAAGATAAAGCCTTTTTTATCTTCTAGGGATCTTGAGATAGCTACTCATGCGTTTATTTTTTCTCACCTCGATTATTGCAACTCGCTGTATTCTGGGATTAATAAATCCCTGGTACACAGGTTACAGTTGGTCCAAAATGCTACCGCTCGCTTTCTGGTTGGGGCAAGAAAGTATGACTCTGTTTCTCCAATATTAGCTTCTTTACACTGGCTGCCTGTCAGTTTTCGAATTGATTTTAAAATCTTGCTGCTAGTTTTTAAATCTTTACATGGGCTTGCTCCTGCCTATTTATCTGAACTGTGTGTTTTACATCAGCCATCTAGAGTG
Organism: Erpetoichthys calabaricus; assembly: GCF_900747795.2. NCBI lineage: Eukaryota > Metazoa > Chordata > Cladistia > Polypteriformes > Polypteridae > Erpetoichthys > Erpetoichthys calabaricus. Next base: position 114,504,884 of record NC_041401.2, read on the forward strand.
CTTAGATCTTCTGGTCAGCTGCCTCTGGTTGTCCCTCGTACCAAGTGTAAAACTAAGGGGGACAGGACTTTTGCAGCTGCTGCGCCTCGCCTGTGGAACTCTTTACCTCATCATATAAAGGAGTCGTCTACAATTGAACTGTTCAAAACAAGACTAAAGACTCCTTTCTATTCACTTGCATTCCGTGACCTTCAGTAATACTGATGGTTTCCTCTTTGTGATTACAGTATATAACAGTACTTCTATTTATTATGTATTTTATTTTATGTTCATATATTTTATTTCTATTTATGTTTTATGTTAATTTGTTTTGTTTTTCTTAAATTCTATCATTGTAAAGCAATTTGGCCACAGCATTACTATGTTGTTTTAAATGTGCTATATTGTAGCAGTGCTACTTAAGAACTGCATCTCCCAGCAGTCCCTGCTGGGACTGCTGGGGTCAAAGGTAGCCACAGGCAGATAAAAGGAGGGCAGAGGGCAAAGAGAGAAAAAAAAAAGTTTTGTTTTTGGTTTGTATTGTTTGTTGCGGTTATTTGTCGTCTCTCCTGCTGTTATTTGAACTGTGATCATTTTGTCTTGGACTGTATTCGTTTGTTGGGGTCTGGATTGTCTGTCTACCTGTGCACTGAGAGCTGTATTGGATTATTGGATTTTCCGGAAGAGTGGAGCGCTCCCGAATCAACCATCAACCATCAACCTCATCAGTAACTACAGGTAGGACTGTATTTTCCCTTCTCCATTGCAACTTACAGATCGCTGGACTTAACTTGGTCACTATTCGTCTTTCAACCTGTTTCGTATATATGGACTTTGCTGTGTGGTGTTTGTGTTTATTTTGTGTATGTGTAATATCGCCGAAGGGGTCAGGGGTGGTATTACTGTTTTTATTACTCATTTCGTGTCATTATATTTATAATTGTTTGCCATTCCCAGTGTGCTTATTTGTCTCTGTGGTGAGAGTGTGTGGGTCGATCCAAGGCTGGGGACGTTCCTGGGATCTCTGCTATTAAAATAAATAAATCACCGTCATCTTTGGCGGTGTGAATCTTAGCGGCTCCTGACCGCTACAATATAAATAAATTGACATTGACATTGACATCTTTTTTTTAGTATCTTTTACTCTCTTCCAGAAACCCCAGCGGCAGATTAAAGTTCATGGACTGAAGGTATTAGGGGTGGGTATTTTAGCAGTGCAGGATTTTGTTTACTACCTACTTTTTAACGGGTTGTCTCAACACATGTATTCTCATTGGAGAATCCCATCTGGCCCCACAAAACTCAGGTAACAGTTATCAGTGCAAAAGTGCAAAGTGCATTTTATTAACAAGGTATTCAAAAAGTGCAACAGAGATCAGAAGATCTCAAAAAATAACTGTCAATGAAATCAATAGTGCTATGAAGATAAAACCAATAAATCTACTGTACAATAAAACACAAAAGTCTGTGTGTCCAGTCCCTCAGAACAATCTGATTAGTCAGTTTGGCTTTAGGGATGCAATGGAAGAGGAAGTACAAACACACTGAGAGAGTTGGCTTCAAAGACGGCAAGTATTAAACTAGACAGTAGGTGAGAAGGCTGCCTCAAGAATAATGACAGAGTCTGAGAAGCAAGCTTTCCAGGAAAAAGGTGGTGAAGAGACGCTCACACACGTGCATATACAGAGGAAGGGTGCTGAAGGTACATGTAGGGCAAGATATAGAAAATTCTTTTTAATTATTCTGTTACCAGTCTTTGACAGGTACCATGCCTAATAAATGACTGTAGGTGCTCTAAATGATATTTAGAACACTAAAATAGATGGCTGTGCCGTGCCAATCAATCTCATGCATGTGAATGCTTACTCATTAAGTACTCCATGGCCACTCGTCTCTCTGGCACACATCCACACTCACAAAGTCGGAGCTGCACTGTTGAAAAATGCACTGCACCTGCTCAGATCCGCTAACCACACCACAGATCTGCTTCATCATACTGTTACATAGCCAGTCTGTGCTGGAAAGTAAGCATTTGTATGTAAAACTTTCTGGATGTATAGAGATAATTCCAAAGTAACATATTTCCTGAAAGCCATCTGATACAATTAATGCTTTAGGGGGTCAGAGCCTGTCCAGGCAGCACTGGGTGCCAGACCATCACAGTATTGATGTGTGTGCAGGCGCTAACGGTCATGCTGGAACCAATTTAGAGTAAACAATTAAGCAGGCGAAGAGCCAGAACAACTGCTGGAACACCAATATAAGCACTGGGAGAATGTGGAAATTCTGCATTGATGAAGAGATGGCATGAGATTCAAAAGCAGGGTGCTATATAAATGAGGTGGTAGGCTAGCCCTTGTGCTAGCATGGTGCCCCAGTGAACGATTTAGTTCAAAATGAGATTAATTTAGCCAAATAATCTGTCTGTCATCATCAGTAATTACTCTGTCTACCTCTCAATGTATCTTTGTTTTTTCTGTAGGCCCTTTCCATACCTATCCTTTCTTTTGACCCATTTCATATCCTTAAATGTGTCATTTTTTATATAGTGCCTTACCTATCTCTCTGCTTCTAAAACACTTGCTATGGGTGTTAGTAGTGTCAAGACCTGACTGCTTAATTAGATCACATATGTCTTAGACCAAGAATTCGCCCTATCATGAGTCACCATTAGTGTCTTGCCTGGGATGCAAACCAACAAAGTCAGTTTGGTAAACACGCACACCCAAGCTGCTCCCCACTCGGTGATCAATGCCACTCTCCACACAGCATTTTCCAGACTGAGCCCTTTTCCAGACCCCAATTCCTGTGCTCTCCTGAAGCACATTGAGTCTTATTTTGTTACATGTGAGGTCGCATGATGCTTAATGCTGAGGCCTCAAAGATCCATTGACTTGGGTTTGAATCCCGCACTCAGTCATTGTTCATATGCACTTTGCACAGATTCTCAGATTCTCTGCACGTGATTTCCTCCGACATACCCAAAAAGGTGCTGGCTCAGTTAGCTGGCACTTCCAAACTGACCTCATGTGAGTGTGGCTGTTTGCGTGACTGGATGATGAGAACCCATTGAGCTGCATGCTCATTATAGAAGCCTTTCCCACACACACCACTTGTACACAGTGGACCGATTTAGTGTCGTTAATCAAACTTACACTCATTTCTGGGATGTGAGAGGAAGAAACCAAACAGAAAATGAGAGAATGTGTCACCTCCATATAGACCAGTGTTTCTTTAAGTATTTGCGACCCGAGTTTTCATAACAGTTTTAATCGCACCCCCTAACGTTTTTTTGAAACCCTAATAAAATTTATTCCTATATTTTTTGCTGCCGATACACTGCTACAAGTTTAAAATTTCCCTACGAATAGCGAAATTGTGCCACATATGGCAAGGGGGGCGCGCCCCACAGTTTGAGAACCGCTGATATAGACAGTATACTGCCCAGGGCCGATGCGTGGGGTCAGGTGACATGTTGATTATCTCAGGCAGCACTTTGGTGAGTGCAGAATTTTTATTCAAGTTTAGTTTTTTTTTTTGTTCATAGGATCTGCTATATTGCAGGAGTGTTGAATTATGAACCTTGTAATGCACTATGTATTGCCTAGTAATTATAATTATGGGGGGTGGAAAAGCAAACATTTGCTTTGTCTCAGGCAGCGTTATTTAATGTGCCCACCCTGATACTGCCTATTTTGTCAGATCAGTCTGGGAACAGAGTGGCAGATTATACATCTTTTATTACAACGTACATTTCCTATATTATCACATTGAATGAAGATATTATTTTGCCACAAAGTATTAGGGACTCTGCAGCAGACAAACAAAATCATTTGAGTAGTCAATCAATATGATTAATGGATGCAATTGGGTGATGTTGCAATGTGCATTATTTATTTTTAATTGTGACAAATGATGGTTGTTTCTTACAACACCAGGACAGGGTTGGGGCTCAGCTGGTGATACATCACAGTGCAATGACACATACTCAAGTCTTGTAAACGAAACAGAATTTGCAAAAGCTACCACATCAACCTGGAAAGTTTGAAGCAAATCAGACAATGGATGAAGAAAATCATTTTGATGTTCAGCGTTTGCTTCACTCCTAAGGTTAAGTCATCCCCATCCCAGCTACGTCTTGAACAACATCTCAACAACAAAAGGCACAGTGTTGTTCACTTCTTTTTTACAATGTAACACACACAACATTCTCAAACCCAATTCATCAAATTCAGGGTCACAAGGGGCTGAAGTCCACCCTGCCAGTTTTGAGCACAAGGCATGAACTAGCATTGAAAAAAAAGGGCTCAATGCCATAGCACACCATCCTAATACTCACATGCCATAGACATGCATGTCAGATTGCCCAGCCCCTTCTCTCTATACCCCTTCTCAGTGGACCTTCTCATCCAGTCCTATGGTTTTTCCTATCACTGCTATGCCGATTGAACGCAACTGTACCTGTCATTCCCCCAAGACAGCCTCATGAGATTGACTAGAATCTCTGCATGTCTCACTGAACATGGCTGAAGGAACACCATCTCCAGCTCTGCCTGAGCAGGATGGGTCTTCTTGTTATCCCAGCTTGTTATCTATTCAGCCCCACATCTCTGTTCAGTTTGGCTCACTATTGCTAATACCTGGCAAGTCTGTACACACCATGGGGTGGTGATAGATGATCAACTGTCCTTCAGGGACCATGTTGCTACAGTTTCTTGGTCTTGCAGATTCACTCAATGCAAAATATGCAGGATCAAAACGTATCTGACAGAAAATGCTCCTAGTCCAGACTTTGGTCTTGTCACATCTGGACTATTGCATCTCAATATTTGCAAGAATACCTGCAAAGGCCAACAAACCATTGCAGATGATTCAACCAGCTGAAGAGGGCACATGTCACTTCTCTCTTCAGATTCAGACATTGGCTTCCTGTAGTAGCACATATTAAGTTCAAATTCTTCATGCTTGCCTACAGAGCAGTCAATGGGTCAGCACCTATATATATATGGAGTTACTCCAGAGGTTCTCTGTTCCTTCTCAACCATTCAGGTCTACTGGTGAATGGCATCTGATGATGCCACCTCTGCATGGTATCAAATCTCAGCCCAGACTATTTTCATGTGTAGCTTCTAGCTAGTGGAGTGAGCTTTCCACCTCTATTTGATGTGATTAAGAAGCATCTGAAGATGCCCCTGTTTGGTCTGTTGAACTACTGTTAGGTTTTGTAACCTTGGAATTGTAACTCACTTGCATTTTGTTTTGAGCTCTTCACTGGTGATGATCAATTTTGTACCCATGTCCTGTAACACTGTTTACTCAGTTGTGTTGACCTCTTTGGTAAGTCACTTTGGATAAAAGTATCCGCTAAACAAATAAGTGTAAATGTAACTTTAAATTGGCCCACTGTGGGAGAATGCATTAGGGGACCCCCATGTCCATCATCCCAAATATACTATTTTAAGTAAAGAGGTCTTTAAAAAATGAATGTTTAGAAAAATTCTTTCAGGTTCATATGCAGTAAACACTAAAGAATGTAGAAGATGTGGGCCCCAACATTGGTTACCATAAGACCCATCAACAGTTCAACACCATCTATCAATAATATGTCACATTGTCGCTGAAAATGCACATCTGAATGATAAAAGAATAATAAAAAGTGTGCTTTCATTCCAGATCTGCACTATTCCCACAATTACACAATAGACCAAAGGTAAAGGAACAACAGGAGATATAATTTACAGCAGCCATGCTGGTTACACATGAAAGCAAACTGCTCATCTTTTGTTTCCTGGCATGCAGAAGCTGTAGACCACCTGATCCAGTAGAAAGGGTGTGTGCTGTTATAAATAACAGTAGATCTGCTCTAAAAGAGTGATTAATGACTACTTTTTGTTATCAGCTATCTACTGTAGATGCAATGAGTGCCATGTATTGAATTAAATGGCAGCATTCTTCACTTAACAGTGAAAATGATTGTTTAAAAATCAAAGAGAAATGGAAAGATGAAAGAGAGGCGTTTTCCTTTTGAAAAGCAGAACAAACAAAATCGACTGTCTAATTGCCTGACTGTCAGTAATTTGATTGATGTCCTTCCGTCTGGGTACGTCCTTCAGTGCACACACACACACACACACACACACACACACACACACATGCCACAAGCTGAAAGCACACTATTCCAGCCTGGGAGCGGAACCAACATGCCTACAGAAAGCCTAAGGAGACTTAAAGATACTATACCACATTGTTTCATTTCATACTAAATGAAAAATTAAAAGATACTTGTAAGGTGCTTTCAAAGTAGAGAAAATGACAACAATAGAAAAACAGAACAGACAATTATTAAATAATATTCTGTTATGTCTTCATGGCTCATTCAGAGGTGGTTCCTGCCTGGGACACTGTAACAGGTTTGAAAAATAGACGGAATGAATAATGTAACAAGACTTTTAAATCAGACATTTTAAATTCCCCGTGCTCGAGATTTTTGCCTCAGAAGGGGAATCAATCAGGGCACCAGAGCATGAGGCAGAATGGGGTTGGCCTGGGAGAAAAATCCTATAAGACAGGAGAGGACAAGCAATACAGAAATGCCTGTGGTGTTTGACCTTCTACCAAAAGAGAGAGCTGTCAAGAGGCCACAACATCCCTTTGGCCATTACAGCACTGCATGCACACAGTTCTGGTCCTTTACTAGAATGAATGCAAGCCGTGTGGCTCATTTAAAATATGCAGATGGCCCTTTAATAGTTATAGAGGTTTCAGCGCTCCAGGGACACCAGCCTGCAGTCTCTGCAGCCTATGTATTTAATTATATAAAGGATACAGTGTGAGGATGTGAAAGGATAGCATGAATAGTTGAAATGAGTAAGAGAAGAAACAAAAACCAATCAATGTCATTTTATAACTTGTCTTATTTACAAGTCTGAAAATATTTATTGCTACCAACTTCATGTCATGCCAAATAGTTAGGGCTCAGCTCTATAGCCTGCCTCACCCTTTTGATATTTTCGGGTATTCTTACTGTTCTTCTTCTTCTTCTTTCGGCTGCTCCTGTTAGGGGTTGCCACAGTGGATCATCTTCTTCCTTATCTTTCTGTCCTCTGCATCTTGTTTTGTTACACCCATCACCTGCATGTCCTCTCTCACCACATCTATAAACCTTCTCTTAGGCCTTCTTCTTTTCCTCTTGCCTGGCAGCTCTATCCTTAGCATCCTTCTCCCAATATACCCAGCATCTCTCCTCTGCACATGTCCAAACCAACGCAATCTTGCCTCTCTGACTTTGTCTCCCAACCGTCCAACTTGAGCTGACCATCTAATGTACTCATTTCTAATCCTATCCATCCTTGTCAGACCCAATGCAAATGTTAGCATCTTGAACTCTGCCACCTGCAGCTCTGTCTCCTGCTTTCTGGTCAGTGCCACCGTCTCCAACCCATATAACATAGCTGGTCTCACTACCGTCCTGTAGACCTTCCCTTTCACTCTTGCTGATACCCGTCTGTCACAAATACTCCTGACACTCTTCTCCACCCATTCCACCCTGCTTGCACTCTCTTTTTCACCTCTCTTCCACAATCCCCATTACTCTGTACTGTTGATCCCAAGTATTTAAACTCATCCACCTTCGCCAACTGTATTCCCTACATCCTCACCATTCCACTGACCTCCCTCTCATTTACACACATGTATTCTGTCTTGTTCCTACTGACCTTCATTCCTCTCCTCTCTAGAGCATATCTCCACCTCTCCAGTATTCTCACTGTTCTTGGTGCTCCAAAAAAACATCCTTTATGCTGAATGTTCACTGAAATTCATGGAACCACTTTAAACTAGTGTTATGTGAAGGAGTTCTTCTTTAAATCTTCTTTGCACCACTGTTACAGGCCTTAATACAAAATTCTGTATTCTGTAATGGCAAACACATGATAAGGTACTGAACTGATGTCCATGCCCCCTGAAACTACATTGACTATACAACATTGCCATACCACCACCCTATTCACACCCCACCACACTCCGATAATCAGTCAGTCATTGTCCAACCCGCTATATCCTAACACAGGGGTCTGCTGGAGCCAATCCCAGCCAACACAGGGTGCAAGGCAGGAACAAACTCTGGGCAGGGCACTAGCCCACCACAGGACACACACACACACAAAGCACACACTAGGAACAATTTAGGATCGCCAATGCACCAAACCTGCATGTCTTTGGACTGTGGGAGGAAACCCACGCAGACACGGGGAGAACATGCAAACTCCACGCAGGGAGGACCCGGGAAGCGAACCCGGGTCTCCTTACTGCAAGGCAGCAGCATTACCACTGCGCCACCATGCCACCTTCCGATAATCACCCCACATGTATTGTGATCACTAAGAGGTGCTCCGATCACTGTGAACAGAATCGATGTCTGATACGGGGATGAACTTTGAACAACTGTTTGGCATACAGTTTTTGCTTTCAGATTGTATTAGGCTATTTTATTGGAATTCTTATAGTGATAAAGTATGTACTAGAAAAAAAACTTTAAGGTTTAAAAGAAAACTTAGAACTGTAACATATTTGTTAATTTACTAATACTGAGAACCCTTATCAACAGGTGTAAATGGGCTGAGTGTAAGAATAGGGATGAGCGTTCTGTCCACTTTTCTAAAGGGCCAGGTATGGATGCAATAGCATGAAAAGCAACTGTTTGGCGTACAGTATTTGCTTTCAGATTGTATTAGGCTATTTTATTGGTATTCTTATAGAGATAAAGTATGTACAGTACTAGAAAAAAAAAACTTTAAGGTTTAAAAGAAAACTTAGAATTGTAACTTATTTGTTAATATACTTTATCATAAGAACTTCCCTGCTTGCTCTGCTCACCATATATCAGGTCAGAACCAGTTAAAGAGAGGGGTTTGGGGTCTACTCAGTTGATACATTAACCAAAGGTTGGGACCTGCAAGACACAATGAAATGTTTTGCTCTAGTTCTAGCCCACCGCCACAGGTGGAATGCTGATTGGAAGAAGGTTCAAGAACAGAGGTTGTGCCTAACCAGGATTGGTCCAAAGGCATAGAGCCAAAATACAGGAGGGGAGTTGGCCTCTAAACTATGACATCCCATTGGTCAAAGGAGTATAGCACAGAACAGCAGGGCCAGCATAAATATAGAACACACCAGCAGTTGCTTGTCTCACTTTTTCCATCAGTATCAATCCAGAGACCATTTTGCATTAAAAACCTATCCAGTGTGCATTTCCTCAAAGCAATCAGTCGTAGTGAATAATGAATGAGATAGTGAATGACGTAGGTAAAGAACGAGTGAGATTTATGAGTGTTTCCTGAAGCCCTTTGTTATTCAACATTTAACAAACAAATCTAAATACTTCTTTGTTGGGCTCCTCCACAGTGTCCACATCAGAAAACCAGACTATCCTTAACAGAAACATCGATCCTACGTATTTCAATGATCAAGTATATGTTATATTGTCACACCAGGCATGTACAAATGTAAAAAAACACACACACACACACAAAATAAACAAATTAAAGCTTTGAACAATTGTTCAAATTAATTTAGCATATAATTGAAAAATCAATAAACAGGTTCAAGACGTGATGTGGCTTCCTTGAAAAAAAGAACAGTGACAAACAGCAACATGTAAAAGAAAGCAACACTTTTCAAAAGTGGAGTTAAAATAACTTACAGAGGAGTTGGCAAAATATCTAGAAATGTTGTTTTCCAGGGCATTAGAAGTCCCTGAGGACTTGTGGAGACACTGGAATCGCATCTTTCATATGCCCAGAGTGCACTCTACAACAGTGTGCGGTGTTCTCCTCTCCTGAGACGTGGGCTGAGGATTCAATATTGGAATTAGCAGGGATTCACGAAGAGGACACCCACTGCATTCTAGTAACGTGCCACCAGCAAACACACCATCCCTTGTTGTCTGACATACTCCAGAGTTGGACCAGATATAAGCATCATGTGTCCTCCCACGGTGTCTACAAAATGTCCTTGATTGTTGCATATCTCTTGGACATTTAATACTGAGATCCCTTATCAACAGGTGTAGATGGGATTCAAGAGGCTGAATGTATGAATAGGGATGAGTGTTCTGTCCACTGTACCTAAAGGGCCAGGAATGGATGCAATGGCATGAAAAGAAACTTTAGTGTCATGCAAGACATTGTATTACTATTATTGTTGTTTACTTATTTGTCAGACATCTTTACTCAAGGTGTGCTAACAACACTGCAGATACAACTTGTTGTGATGTGAGATTTTACATATAACTTGATAAATGTTTTGCATGTCTTTATTTCTAATTTAGGCAAAGGAATGTAATTTAGTGTTTACCTCCCCCTTAGGAATGGGTCTTTTTGAATTTTACGACAGGATTTGGGGGATGTGTTTTAAACCAGTTTGCCGAGTGTTTCTTTGCTAAAGTCATTTCTACCCCCGCAAATAGGCTAAGGTGTACCTTAACATATGGTTTGGGGGCAGGTGTTAAGATGTTCTATTCCCCCATTGGTCTGAGGTATGGCTGTTTGGAATTGGCTTGGTTCAGAGGCCTTAAAGTACTATGACGCCCTATTGGCTGTAGGGGTTGGACAGAACATCTATAAATGTATGTGTTTAACCTCACAATCTCTCTCTTACCAACCAACATATGATGAAGAAGCATCTCTCTTGCTAACCTACGATGATGAAGAGAATACAATGAACAGCACAGCTCAGCAGCCATTTTGAACAGACATGTGGCTGAAAGCTGAGCACCAATGATGCCTTAACCAGAGACATTTAAGTAACCACAAGTCTGTGTGCCGCCTGAACTACATAGCACCATTTAATCAGGTTGTATGGTTGCCAATATTCAAATGTACTTTGCATTTTGTTATTATTTATGAATATTATCAATAATACATTGTTTAAACTGTAACTTAACTTCTGCTTGTCTTTTTACTACATCTAATTGCCTGAGGTTATAGATATAGAAGGGAAGGTGGGGATAAGTTATATACAATAATACCTTATAAACAGTGGTAAGTCTGTGAGATTAGGCATTCTAAGGCTACATATTAATAATACAATAGGGGAAAGTAGAGCAATATATATTACTCTACCAAGACAAAACACAACTGGTTACATTTCTTTTGTTTTTCCAATTGGAGCATAGGCAGATGAAGAGACTTGCTCATGGTCACAAAGTGTCGGTAGCAGGATTTGATCCCACAACCTCAGATTTTGTTGCGTGCACAGCAAAATAGTAACCGGTTCATCACATGCACAGATATGGACACAACAAACTTGCTGAGGCCATGTGTATCACCAACAGTCTGCAGGAATTCACCAGTGGTGTAGAAACAGAAACCTGTCAGAAGGTATAATTTGAGAGTGAGGGCAAAATTCCAGTGTATTCCTTTTTCCAATTCTCCTGCACCAGACCAAAGATGGTTATTATTTCACCCTGGGCAGCCTATATTTCTCGATTAATTGTTGATTACTGAGATGATCCAAGGAGTTTATGTCTGCCCAGAAAGGAGCATGTAGGCCTGCAATTTGGCTTCTTGATTGTCATCGTTTTCAGACGACATCTCCAATTGAGTTGCACATCTTTGGACAGCTGACATTATCATTTCTAGTGCTAAGGAACGATTCACTTTCTCACTTTAAATAATGTGACTGCTACATAGTGAGTTTTAATTAGTTAACTCATCAAACCTACAAGGAACCCTTTTTGTGCTAATTTTGTAGCGGGGCGAATGATGAGGCAGGGCGAAAGCCAAATGCTTGGAGTAGCAACCAGGTCAAAACCCTATTCAATTCTAAGCAAAGACAAAAAAATAATAAAAATAGATGTGTTTGTATGCACTCTTTGTGAAGGACAATACCCTTTTGATATCGCTCAACAACAAATTCTGGTCTACATCTGCATATTATCATGGTCAAGTCTGAAATGAGACACCACCTTCCTGAAGAGTTCTCCATTTATACTGGACCGGTGAGAAGAGGTGGGGCTTCCTTGGCTTCATTGCGCTCAAGGGGCGGTTTTACGAAACTATGAGGGGAAAAAGGAGGCAAGACTGTTAGCAATAGCACCCTCTCTTATCCCTGGGTGGTACCACTTCCTTTAGGTGAGCCTGAAAGGTGACCCTCTAGAGCGCATGCATAATAATTTATAATGTACATATAATTTTCTTTATATATAATACGCTCCGTGGCTGTTTGTTTGTTTGTCCAGGATTCTAAATTATCTGTAACTTGCAAACCGTTTCACCTATTGACCTGAAATTTGGTACACATTGTCACACAAGCGTGTTTAGGAGACAATTAAAGGGCTTGAGTACATGTAATTCCATGCCGGACCAAGGGGTGGTGAAGTGCACTAATTCTCCCTCTTGATCTCTTACAGCCCATTCTAGGGAAATTCTGCCCGGCTCTGGTAGGCAGCCAATGACGTCACTTCCGGTTCAGGTCCTGATGACATCACTTCCTCCACTGGCCTTTAAAGCCGCCATCTTGCTTCCAGTTAATCAGTTCTGTTTTGGATTCAGTTGTGTGAACATGTCTGTTCTTTTGACGCAGTTTTACAGCCAGGAAAAATTATACGGGTGGCTGCCCCAAACCTTTTCGATGTCTTACGGTCGTTTTTTGTGACAACATATACTATGTGATGTCTACTGTCCACTTTCAGAGTGATGATTGACCTCCAAGGTTATTCCTCTTTTTATTTTTATTTTTTGTAGAATCAACTCTAGGCAGCAGCCAGGAGGGCAGCTGTGCGGCACATGCATACGGGCGCCATTCTCATTCCCTACCAGCTTCGCTGTCACTTTTCCCACCTCTTCATATCTTAAATCATTCTTGAGGCAGATTGAAGACTTAAGTGCCAGCTTAAGTGAAAAATGAAAAAAAAGTACTAAGTAATTGCAACACAAACAACTGACTTCATCAGTTTTAACGTGAAAACAAGCCGACGAAAGAAGAGAAGAAGCGGACCACTAGGGTGGAGAAAAGAAGAGCTGCTCAGGAAGGAGTAAGCGCATCAACCTCTGAGCAAACAAGTGCTAAACGTTCAGAGAAAAGAGTATGAAAACTACGAATGCTCAAGTCAAGTGTATTCACTGCACGTTATTGTGCAATGCGCAGTTACTGGTATATTTATATTACAATATCAACCTATTATTATTATTATTTTATTATTATTGTATTACCCAATAAGAGTGACAGTATGTTTTTTGTAATTTATTCAAAGTGAGATTTTTCTCGCTGTGGCAGAATCGAAGGCAAAAGTCCAAATAAAGAACAACATTCAAAATAACGAGTGAGTCGGTTCACTTATAATTTACGAACAAGATTAAGTTCCACTTTAGTTGCGAAGGGTTTCGGCAAGCACTCTAATGTCTTGACATTCACTAAGTGTCCAGTTCTTTTAAAACAAGAAACAATTTTCTTAAGGATTTTCTTTTCAGTAGCTGGATCAGAAATTACTCTCTCTCTTCTAGTTTGCTCTTTAATTACATCATTTAGGATTGCATCACTGGAAGGTCAAGTCCTACCTGGAACCTCCTGAGGCGTCATTAGGTGAATTTTGGCATAAAGACCAACTGGACCTTCCTGGGTAGGTCATCTTTTACAAGACTTATAGTTGTCACTTGTAAAGAGAATACATTGAGGTATCTGGTGCCCCCTTTACTTGAGCATGTGGTTTTCCCAGGGCTCCTGGGTTGAACATCATAGGGAGGTGGTATGAGCTATTGTGGTGCTTAGGCTCACACAGTAAGTTGCACAAAAGACAGGCAGTTGAGCACTGGGCAAAGAGAAATTGATTCTGGGACTAGCAGGAACATCATTAAGGCTTTGTTCAGTAAAGAAGCTTTCGTTCAAACAGTCGGTAAAAGCAATAGATTCCTAGCCACCCGTTCTGCTCCAGCCATTTCCTTCACTTTATAAGAGCTCATTCTTTGGGCAGGTTCAGTTGCAGAGAAACATTGGGTGGAGTAGACTTGAACGCAGTCTAGAAAAGGTAGAAAGAGAAGCCAAAAGGGAAAGTGAGTGCTCAGCTTTAAATGTTCTAAAAAGTGTTCGGCAAACATGTTACGTGGTAATATGGGCAAGTTAAAAGTGTCAGTATGCAACTGCCGGCAATGGACGAGATGAAGGTGCAGCAGACTGTCTAATGGGTCATCTTCATATAGCTGCCTCCACCAGAGGAGACCAAGAGGTCACACTATATATTGCCACGTATGTGTGTCTGTGGATCACCCTCCTGATGTTGCTAACGGTATTGTCTCTTTCTTTTCTAGCAGCCAGGAGAAGACAACAACAACAACAACATTTATTTATATAGCACATTTTCATACAAAAAAATGTAGCTCAAAGTGCTTCAAATGTAGCTCAAAGATGCCCAATTAGGGAAATTGACTCCACCCCTTCTGGTTAGAGAAGTATGATGAAGGTAACTTCTCATTCTGGACCCCCACTCGTGACAGAAGGAGCTCTAAACCAAACCTAATCTGCTAAAGATTCCTTGCCACAAGCAATTTAAGTTCTGTTATTCCACCATCGTGCACCATTATTGCTTATTTTGTCTATTGTTATTAAATGGCGTGACCTGGTTAGCAGTTGTAAACTGGTTAGCGCCCCAACATTTCTCCAGACATATTTTGAACAACCACTTTATATATACGTGTGTGTGTGTAAATATATGGAGAGTTGCACAGAATGAACGTCTAGGGCTTTAATCCCTTGCCTTGAAGTTGTCTGTGTGTAATTTTTTGGAGTTTGTGCTTTCTCTTCTTGTTTATGTTGGTTTTCTTTCTATATTTCCAAACATATGCAGGTTAGGTTAACTGAGGATTCTACAGTAAATGAGTTGTGTGCATGTGTGTGTAATACGATGGATTGACACCATGTTCAGGGCTCTTTTCTATATTGTATCCAATGTTGTTTTTTGGGGAGATGGGATTTTTTCGTCTTCTTAGAGAGTCTGGGCTGGGGGGCTGTCAAAGAAAGGACCTGTAAAGCCCAATGAGGTACTCCTTGTGAGATTTTATGCTATACAAGAAATATGTTGTTATTGTTGTTGCTAGGAGAAGCTCCAGATTCTTCTACCATGAGCTGGATTAAGCAGGTTGGACAATAATATTATACTGTATTAGCCTGTAATGCTCATAATGTAAATGTTGGGAGTTCAGTAGTGTGTAAAAGACTTTAAAACCTTAGGCATTGAATAGGAAGTGCCAGTGCTCAGGAAGGCATAAATAACACCACAATACAGTGGAGCTCAGTTCAGGTGCTTCACAGAAAAAGAGCTCAGCAGAACTCAGATTTATAATCCAAAATGTCCTTCACAAGACCAACTGAGTCACAAAAGAAGAAATGTCTGCAAAGACAGACCTCTGCTTCAGCACAAGAGAAAGCCAATTTCATGATCGAGGAAGCATCTTTCAAAGGTTTTATTTCTTATATGAAATTGAAGAATTTAGTAGCCCTCAGTTTCTAGTAGGTCTACCCTACTAAGAAAGACTGTGACCTTGAATTGGACAAAGCAGGTACAGAATGAGAATGAATGCATGAATGAATGAATGAATGAATGAATGAAACATCACTTATAGAAAAAACAAGAGTGTTATTATGCAATTTTTTATTGGGTGGTTATTGCCATACACCACACATTTTGGGAAAATATTGAGAAAAACTAAACAAATGCAAAAATAATTTTTACAAGTAAGACTATACTCATATTCTTGTCCTGTGATTAAAAAGTGATGACAATCAGATACATTTGAAAAATAAAAGTCCTCCTAAAAACAAACAAAAACAGAGATCTGTTTCCGAGAGCAGAGACTCCATTAAGTGCAGCCTTTTTTTGCTGTCTAAACTGACCACAAAGTGCAAGTGGAAAAAACATTTGCATGCCAGTGGTGTGGCTTGGCACTCAGAATTGCCCCATTATCTTGTTCAGGAGCACTCTCTGCTAATGTGACTCCTCTGTGGATGTGTTGCGAACTCCTGTCAAGTTCAGTTTGAATATTTCTGTCTGTTGCATTTTGGAAAATGAAACATCCTTGGCAGGGTTTCAGGACGGCAGTGCACATGCTTGTCATCGTGTGCTGAAGCTGTCGTTATAAATTTGCATCTAATTCATGCACATTGGCATATGAGCCATACTTCTGAAATTGTTGTTACCTTTACAAAGCAAAACTCTCGTTCAAGAGCGCCATGGAGGTTATTATTGTTGGGCACCCCTGAAAATGTCTTGAGGCTAATATTAAGGGGAATGACTAAGAGAATAAGGAAAAAAAAGAAGAATTCTTGACTTTAAATAAATAGGAGGGCCTGGTTAAGGCGACACTAACCACATAAATATTTTCAGTGCAATTTTCTATATTCTTTATCTCTGTGTTAATTTCTGAGAAATGTATTTCATTGCCTGCTCTCATTTCACTCCTGAATGTGGCTTAGCTATAATTAAAATAGTTCCAGCTTCATGGTGCCAGATACAAGAGCTACTGTACAGATGTGACTGTTATATAACTACTGTGTCTGCAGGATATAAACTGGTAATTCAGTCTACATACCTTATAATCTGTTTTTGGTGGTTCTTTAATATTTTCCTCCATCTCTGTGGTCATTCAAAATGAAATTGACTTTCTTCAAGTTTATATGTGTGACCTCAGATTGCCACTTCCAAGATGAAAACCAACTGCCTATTATTTGTGATATAGGGGAAAGAGCCAAAAGAATTGTCAGAAATGAAGCAACAGAGAATAATGATGAGGCCAAACAATTGTTAGAAATCAAGTAACAAGTGACCAAAAAACAAAATGGGAGGCAAAACTTGACGTAGCAAAAAGGGCTACAATTGAAGTGTCCTGAACCACAAACTTGGATACAGTGATCTGCATTACACCATCTTAAGTAGTGTCAGAAATATGGACAACCAGGAGGCAACCAAAAACAACATAGTTACGCCGTGTAAAAAAAAAAGACAAAATGATGGAAGACATGAAAATAATTAAAAGTTTATAGAAACAGTTTACAAATCCAGCATAACAACATGATCTAGTTGGCTGAAGTGCCCACAGACTTTGTGCCTTGGCTTGTAGAAGGTTCTGTCATCTCTGATGGAGGATTGCAGGAATTGTTGGGTAGAGGGGTCCTTTCATCGGATTGGCTGGCCCAGTAATGTCTCAGCTGTGGAATGGCCAATAGGGGGAGGCAACTAAATAGCTGAGGTCTCCAGGACTCTGAACAAATCCTAATCGTATTATGTGATATCATCTACTGTTAAATTCTACACTGTACTTGTAATATTTTTTTTTTACTGTTATATTGTATTGAGGATTACTTGTCTTTTGTTCTGTTCTGTGTATTGTATTGTATTGTATTTACGCCTTCTTTTTGACACCCACTGCATACCCAACCTATCTGGAAAGGGGTCTCAGTTTGAATTGCCTTTCCCAAGGATTCTTCCATTTTTTTCCCTACTAGGGTTTTTTTTTGGGAGTTTTTCCTTGTCTTCTTAGAGAGTCAAGGCTGGGGGGGCTGTCAAAAAGCAATGCCTGTTAAAGCCCATTGTGGCACTTCTTGTGTGATTTTGGGCTATACAAAAATAAATTGCATTGCATTGTATTGTATTTGGGACAAGCTTTTGCAAATATGGTTTCTCCTCCTGCCACTTCTGTCCTTTGCCCACCAACACTGACACAGATGTGGGGTGCCAAGGATGCCATAGCATCACATAACTTGTGCAGCCATAACCATTTCTGCCTATGCTGTTTATATAGTAAAGCTAGGGTTTTGCTCCTTACTCAAGTTCCTTTTCTAGTTAATCTTTTTATGTCTATTTATCATTTAGTAAATAATAATAATAATAAAGTGCTTTTCTAACCTACTGAAACTGCGTTACTGTACATAGACAATGGGGGACCACTTTACCCACCACCAATGTGTAGAATCCACATAGATGATGTGACGGCAGCCATACTTGTGCTACTACACTCACCACACAGCTATTAGGAACTGAAGGGTGCGAGAAATGGTTAGCCAATTAGAAACTGGGGATGATTAGGGAGCTAGAATGACCAGGCCGTGATGGATAGTTTAGCCAGGATATCTCTTTTCAAAAGATGCCCAGAAATCTTTTATGACCACAGGGAGTCAGGATGTCAGTTCATCTAAAGGACAGTGCCCATTTTTACAGCATAGTGTCCCCATCCCTAGACTGGGGCATTGGGATCCACACACAGATCACAGGATAAGAACCCCCTGTTGACTTCATCAAATCTTCTTCTTGCAGCAACCCAAGCTTTTCCTAGATGGTCTCCCATCCAGGTACTGACCGGGGCCAAAGCTTCAAGTGGACTGCCTGTTCTGAACTGCATGTGGTACAGCTGCTGTTTTCTATTTTTTATATTTCAATTAATATTATTCTTTTTTAATTAAGTCTGCTGTGTTTATTCTGTGTTAGTATATAATGTGCCTTGTCACTTGTTGATGTAACCACAGGGGGTGGCGCCCCATTGATGTCACAGGCTGTATTTTAAGGGCTGAGAGAAAGTGTCTCTTAAGGGAACACTGATGTGTTGTTGCAGTTTCTGCCACTCACAAATAGCAAAAAGGGCACAGGCCTCAGAACACCAGACAAAAGCTAGACCTGACCTCCTCACAAGTCTGGTAGGCCTCACCTCAGGCACCCTGCTATTGGGTTTAAATTCCTTTTTTATGACTTTTTTGATTTTCATTCTTAGTTTATTTTAATATTGTTAACTTATGTTAAATATTTACATTCTCAGTTTTTTATTAGTGTTGTATATTATTTTATTTATATGTGTCTATGCTTGTTCTACTATGTTCCTTGTATTTTCTGGGTGGTTCCAACAGAGTCAGGGTCACCTGTTTATCACTATCAAGGGACTTCTGTCAGCATTTTATAGGCTGAGGAAACCCACAGTCCCTTGCAGTAACTTGTACCACTGGAGTTTGATGAGTTCTTGTGATTATTAGTGTGCTTATGAAATTATTGGAATTTTGACCTTTCCCTGGATTTTTGTATTGTGACTTGTTTGTCACTGGATTGTTCTTGTGCTCTTGATTTTATAAAGATTCTTCGTCTGACTCTTATGTTTTTACAATCTGAACTTTGACAGATCTTTCTGCTGGTGGGCATTTTGGCAACAGTTGTTGGGATTTCACTAGGAATTGCTGTCTGAGCAACAATACAAGGGTGGGAAATGTTGGTTGTGGAGAGCTGCAGGTTTAATTAGAAACTAATCCTTGCCAATCTCAGGCATTATTTAATTTTATGGCTTGTTAGTCTTCAATGTTAGGTTCTTATGTAATAGATTTTTTTCCTTTCCAAGGATATCATCCAAATAATTTGAACCCAAAACCAGATAATTTTCAGTCTGTCACATTTTTCTTTTAAGTGTTTTATTAAACCAAATAGTGTATGATGATATAGTTATAAAGAGAACTGCTGGCTTCTTTGTCATTTGCATCTTATTGCTAATAAGGAGCCATTAAAAACAGTGAATGCTGCCGTTTAAGGTTGAAATAAGCAATTAAGGGTAGGGAAAGTGAGACCACTAAAATGAAGCATCAAACTGTCACATGAGCAATAAGCGCTTGATCATCAATAACTGACCTCTCATTAAGAAACAGGGTTGGAACAAAAACTTGCAGCCACTGTGGCCCTCCAAGACCGACGCTTCACACCCCTGGTCTAGCACAAAAATGAAATGGCAGGCTTCCTTCCCTCATAGCCCGAAAATTGCAAAGGCTTTCAAACATAAAAAAAAAAAAACTCTCAAAATGTCCCAAAATGGAGAAGAAAAATACCATAACCCCACGTCCAAATATAAGGATTTATTGAATGGATCCTGCAGGATTCAAAAAAGCATAGAAGAAAAATAAGACAGTGTAATAAGTATATGTTTAATATGTCACTGTGCTCTATACAAAAATATTTTATAAATTCACTTTTCTTTCTACTCACATGTACAGCTAACACAAGGCCAGATTTAGCACACAGGAGTTCACCATATAAGAACTGCTAGGCAAGCATTAGAAGACAAGACAGGGACAACTGCGAAATGGGCATTTCTGTGTGTCAAAGTCAGCATGAAACTGTATCCTCTGTGCCTTGTTTGGGAATGGCATGATTCACCGAAGTGGGGGCCTGCACATGAAGGAAGAGTATAAAACCTTGGAACATTGCCCGGCACACCTTTGAAGCCGACGGACAGATGGGAGATATGGTCATCCAATCCAGAAAATCCTTCCAACGCAGCGACGAAAATGGCAGACTCTATACATCGGGCTTCCACTCCCGAACTGGGTTTTTGTCATGGCTTCCTTGTCTGTTATGCAGCGTAAACTGTCATTAAAGAAAGCTGTTATTTCTCCTATGTGATTTCTTACCGCCATATCACTAAGGGAGGAGTATCGCCTTTTTATATTATATTTATATAGTTTCGGGTTATGTAACATGCCACAATTACAAAAGAACTTATTCCAACAAGGGCTAGTGCCCCCTGCTGAATACAGACAGGAAAAAAAAAACAGGAGTAACCTAAAAATGAACAAAAACCAACAAATCACAAACTGGAATCAATGCCTTGAACAACAGCAGGGGATAAAAGCCTGGAAATCCGATCATGACAAAAATTGAAAAGAACAGGAATCCAAAAACAAAGACGCACTGCTGAAGCTAGTGAGCATGACAGGACCCAGCACAGTCCTTGGGCTCCAAATGAAGGAGACAGTGCAGATAACTGCTAAAACTAATAATACATTAGTTAATGAAACTCACCTTATTACATAAACACAATAAAGGCAAACCATAACCAAAAAACAGAAATAAGAGCATAATACTGTATGAAAAAATAATATTTGAATAATAACAAAAACATTATATAAACGAAAAAAAACAACCTGGCTATTCCATGACATGTGGGAAGGCTCCTGTTTTAGCTTTCATGTGGATTTGTACATATTGTTTGTAAATGCCTCCTTTCTGTCATCATCTCTGATTTTTGGCTCTGTTTAATTGTTATGGTTATAGTTTTTCTGGTTTGTTTGCTCACCCTTTTCTTTATTCTTTCTTGATTTATTTATTATTAATTTTTGCTAAATATGTTACCCAAAATTAAGGAACTTGTTTTGTCATTGTGGCCCGGGGATTTGACAGCTCCCATCCTGCATTTTTTGATACTATTTGAGATTTCTGAGTAGTCTTTGGGTCTTTTTCCCTTCATAGTCTGAGTAGGCTACAGAGCAGCTTGGCAATAGAGTTTCAAGGCTCAGTCTCATTCAGAGCCAGACAGCCTGCAGGAATGACTATGGCGGTAAAAATGCACAATCGATTAATGGCCTTACTCTTGAGCAAACATTGTGAAAAGGGACGCAGGATCAGTACTTTTTGAGTGAATAGGCATGCACACTTTCATTGGAAAATCATCCAGTCTCGGTACTGGAATGAAAAAAAAAAGTTAATGCGGCAGTCATCATTTTCCCATGACAGTTACCATATCTTCTAATGCTGATACACACAAGAAATACAAGAAAACTGAAATTAAAATGTGCGTAGTGTAAGAAGAGAGCTTTCATGTTAAACTTGGGGTAGCACAAGTCAAAAAAGTTAACGGAGACTCACTGGAGAACAGGGGAATGTTTACTTTGTTTTAAATAATTTGAATACTATTGGCCATGGCAACGTACTGTTCTCTAAGATATGGTGTGAGATGGGACTTGCTAAGGACTTCAGAAAATGGGTTTCGATGATGTTGTCATTTTTAAGAGGACATAACCTAATCCCTCAATTCATAACACATTTTTGCACTAGTAGGGTAGAGGTCACAGAGGCATGGAGCTTAAGCTCTCCTACAAGACCCTCTAGACAGCCAGGGCCGCAGAGAATCCTGCTGGCTTATTTATGTCAACTGTGTTATCACTAAGCCCCTGCAAATTACAATGCTGCTGTGTTACTGTTTACAGGTCACATATAAATTCCATCCATCCATCCATTACCAAAAACCAAGTGACGTTCAGCACTGGGGAGATTCTGAACCTGTGCCAGTACCACCTTTCTACTGATAAACACAAAGGCATTCTTGTTGGGCTTCATCTGCCATTTTGAGATGTCAGTAGATAATCAGGGGTGGCATTGTGGTATAGTGCTTAGGGCTTCTGTGTCTTGGGGTTTACTTCCAAGACTGGTCATCATCTGTGTGAAATCTGAACGTTCTTCGCATCTCTGTATGTTAAGTTAATCAGAAAGCATGCGAAAGGCTCTATATAAATAAAATGCATTATTATTATAACTCCATGTATATTGGCGCTGTGCGTGTGTGAGTGGATACTACCATGGTCTGTTAACTGGATCCAGCCCTGCACCTGATATTGTCAGGATTAAGTGGGTCAGAGCACTTTATGTTGTTTTGTGGTGGATAGTGTGGTGCTGATGCGATTGTCGGAGGAATGATAGTGCAAACAGATTTGTTTTAGTATTTATTTGTAGTTGGAAGTTAGTTACAGGAGATGCCCCAAAGTGATAATTGGACAGACCAAGACAGTAACATGAAATTTAACACAGCAACCAGAAACAAAATAGAAAAGCTGAATTTGCAGGATCTTAACAGGTAAACTTCAAAACCAAAAGAAAGCTAGACTCCCTCAGCCAGTAGTCTTTTTTTTGAAAAGGAAGTACAGACTAGAAGGTTAAAACAGCTTGGTTTTTAAAACACTGTGTAAGAGACGGCCAGCAGCCCAACCCAGCCAGGACGCCCAAGAAGTGAAAGGATGAGGAGTAGGCAGCCTCTTTAGGGCACCTCTTCCCCCAGAATGCTAGATGGCAGCTGCTCTGGGTTCCCACAGGGCACTATGAGACTTAGATTTCTTTATCTCAGCCCTGTTGGGTACCTTGGGTGTCGCCAGGGGGCTGCTGTAAAAATGGAGGAGCCATATGGCATGGGGTTTCCACCTAACCCAGGAGTGCATACAGACTACGTGGACGGAAGAACAGAAGCACTGCTGGGTTGGCCATTATATGAAGACTTGTCAGCCTCACAGCGATGAGCCAGAGTGGAGGACAAAGCTTGCGAGGAGGAGTGGAGGCGATGGAGGAAGAGAGAGAAAAAGGACTGTGTGTCATTATTTGGTGCTTGTGTATTGTACTGTACTGTGCTATGAAGAAGGGAGAAAAAGAAAATGCTTCCCCACTGAAGAATAAAACTCTGTAGATCCTGGGCAAAAACTCCATAGGACCCTCCAACTCACCTTACCCCTAGTCCCGTGGTAGAATATGTTACCATTATTTTAGTGCAAAGTCTAAATTCAGATGGAGATGTGCTGCCGAGTGCTGAGTATCTGTTCTATTAAAAATAGTGACCTGGGTGCCAAGGGACCATATTTTAACTTCTTAGACCCCATCTCACTGTTGTCCCCTCATGCTGCTGATTTTGGCCGCGCACTGACTACAGAGACTGAATCACAAATGCTCAAATTTTCTAAACAAGCTGAGTCAATTTTCAGTTTGTGTAAGCACTATTGTCTTCTTAACTCTTTGAGGGCTGAATATTTTTTCCAAAAAACAATGGTTTCACTCAGATATCAACATAAAACATCTGTTGCTGCATGCTGTGGTTGCCATTGTTATGTGACAGTCCACCCTGGCGAACATTGTCAGTACCACGATGAGCTGGGGACCGATCAGCTGAACCTGGAACCTCACATTTGTTTTCAAACACTTGTATCAAAAACTGAGTCCGACAAGTCATAGTCCAGTTCAGAGATAATAGGCAAAACATCGTCCACAGATTATTTTGCTTTACGCATTCGCTTTGATCTCTCGCTAGATGTCAGTGCCATTTTTGCCATTGTGTGCGTCTTGCTACTCACGAGAGCAAAGGGAATCTCAGTCAGACCAATGAATCTAACTTTTCTTCTAGCAACGAAAGTCCAACTAAAATGTAATGGTTTTGTCACAGTTTACATTTGATTACCATCGTCAACTTCTCCTTTTGACAAAAGTCGACATCAGCCCCGAAAGAGTTAATGCCATCCTTTAAAGCGTATATTTTCCTGACCAAGTGTAAGTTGACTATACATTTTTGGCAGGTGAAGTCATCTGTACTGCTGAATAGAAAACCTAAGCTGTACACGCTGGACAATAAACATAAAAACATGCTCTTGACAGACACAGAACAAGTTGAATGCACGCTGAGCACTCTGAGTTTGTCATTGTCTAGCTGTTTTTAGTTGCTTCTGTGTCTTTAGAGTTTAGCTGGTTTGTGGCAGGACATTCACTTTCAAGCTTTCGCTTCTGGCTGGACAACTGATTTCAGGCTGTTAGTTTCTTCTCCTAGTCGACATGTGCACTGCACTAGTGTGGCCTATTGAACTATTGGACTACTGGACTATTGATGCACTGGGAAACGAGTTATGCCAAGGCTGCAGGAACCCAGGGGCATCCCAGAGAGTAAGGTCTCTTTACACTATAAATGAAGAAACCAATCCATGTTGCCCATTCCAACCTTCAGTACTAGACTAGAAAGGCATGTTAATCTCTGAAACCCTTCAGCGTTCTCAGCCAAAGAAAAAGACAGCAGACTGAGCCAATTAGAGTCCACCAGTTTCTTTCACCACCTCACGACAACCCCCCAAAGCCGAGGAGAGTGCATCAACATTGTTGTAAATGATTACCAAAGAAATATCCTGCCTACTACACTTATCAGATGGTTTGTTGTTTGAAAGTCACTCTCAATGACTTCATCTAACCCCTGCCATACTTTTCCCACACCCTTTCTTTCATTTCTTTCAAGTAAAATATGACGTTTAACTGTCTAATATGAGAGTTCCTTGATCATTAATAAAGCACAAAGGAGGATTACCATTTTTCCAAAGACCTTGCACTTACATATAAGCAGTTACAGGCCAAAATCACATCAAGCATCTGCTTTTCCAAGAGTGCTGTTTTTCTGTGGGGTACAGATGTACCTGTTATTAGATTTCTCGAAGTCAGTCAGAACTTTCTGTAAACATTACCTTCTAAACTAGCACAAAATGACTAAACCAAGTCAAACATAAGACGCCAAGTTGCAATCAGCTATTCTAAACAAATTTTGTGAGATTTCTAAAGAGGTTCTGCCTCCGTTTTTGGCTACATTCGGGTGCCAATTATTGACAGCTGTAAGCTTTTATATCTGTGGTTCTCAAAATGATTGCTGAAACTGAACCAATGACACCACACGCACAAAATCTGCTATGCTTAACTCATAAACTCAGAGGTTTATGAGGCTATTAGTAAAATGAAAAGTAAAACGGAGACTTGAAAATGTCAGTCTAATAATTTGGCAGCTGCGAGTGGAGCACTGGAGTGGTATTGCTGCGCACTGTCATTTGACTTGAGTAGTGATTTGAAATATTGACGTGATCGATCCAGGATCCAACATTGCCTTGCGTCCACTGTTTTCTAGCATAGGCTCTGGTGAAATAAATGAAACGCAGCTTATGATGAAGTGGCTTCTTATAATGACTAGATGAGCAATCCAGATGTTACATGGCTGAATCCCGTAGGAAACAACATATCAGGACATATCCATCGCTGAGCCAAGCGCATTAACAGGGTGATGTGAGTCAGATTTTGCAAACCTGTCAGCTCTGTGCAATTTTAAGGGCAGTGGAGCTGTTAAACTGAACAATTCAACATGAAATAAGTTTTGTTTTCCTCATTCAGGGTTGGGTTCTGTCTCTGGAGTGGATTATGAAGGTTCAGTAATGGTTGGATGGATGATTAAAGTTTTCTTCTTCTGCATTATGTGAGCAAGCACAGCCGGGCATTATGGTGCTAGAGGTTGTGAATGGAGCCTACAAAGGTTTAGTCACTCCACAGACACCAAGGCAGCACCATTAATGAGGAGCTCTTCACTGATGACTAGTTACGAACAAAAGACACACCGCAGTTCCATTGAGAACAAACCAAAGTTTAATTGGGTAAACCCTGACTGCAGTAGTATAAAAACTCTCTAATATATGTTCAGTATTTGAGCTTCTTGTTCCATATGTCCCAGGAGTTTACTGAGACTATTCGACCTTAAGCACACTAATTCAAATGTCTACAACTGAGGAAATCTTTCCTTTGGCTAAAACTCCCCTGAAATAAATATTAAAAATGCAGAGGTATGCAATAAATAATTCCTCCCAGCTTCTTTTCAAATTTATTTCAGATGCGGCTCTATAGTTTGGATGTTTAGGTTGCCCCCCCATCTTAGCCTGACTAAGAAAAATGAAATAAAAGAAATGGCTGTGATGGAAGTCCACTGTCAAAACCTGCAACATCTCTCAGTGTTCACGCAGAGCGAAGCGAAGCAGAATAGCAGCTGTTGATTTAACCCTTCTGGCACCAGCTGACTCCCAACACATGATCCTAAATTTCTTTTCAAAATTTTGTTTATAAAAAGTTGTTTATCTTTTGATGGTGTCCCAAGAAAAAGGTGAAAATTAAATAGTTTAACAAGTAAAGAATACAGCGTTTTTTTTAAGTAATTTTTTCCGTAAGGTCAGCGGTTTTCTGGTACTTTATGACAATCGTAAGAGTTTTCACAAGTAAGAGGAAACCATAGAGTTTAATGAATGGCTAAATCATCCCAATGTCTCATCCAGATCATTTTTAAAAGCTCCAGATTTTTTTGACAGTTCTGATTTAATTCTTTAATACCATCACAAGAATATAAGGAGTTTGACAAATGAGAGGAAACCATTTACTTCATCAAGCTCATTTGTTAAGCTAATAGCTAAGTCAAAGTTTCTTTTCCAACTATGTGGCTCAGTAGGTTTTTATTTTCCAGACTCCCAATCAATGTTTCTTTCATTAGAGAATTGAAACAAATATGTCTTATTTTGTGACATGTTAAATTGGAGAAAGCATGTGTGGGCACGTGAGTGCATTGTTGGATTGGTTTCTGTCTCTATCCCATTTAGGGTGTCCTCATGGGGAACATTAAGCGAAGTTAAAAAACAGGAAATGAACGATAAAGAAAAAGAAGAGTCAAAAGTAAGGGAGAGGGTGATTATCAGAGAGATAAATAGACTCTGGTGTTAAGAGTGTTTTAGTAAGGGTTTGTGTTACGTATGATTCCTTTCTGGTCATTTTTGACATTGTTGTTATTTATCAGTGTTGTTTTCGTGATATTTTTATGTCACCATTTTGGTGAACTTTTGGTAGCATACATGTGATCATTTTGGATTTGTCCTCCTCCTCATGTGTAATGCTGTGAAAAAATTGTGCTTTTACAGCATGCTAAATACAACTTAATATTTCATCCATCCAATCATCTATCCATCCATCCATCCAGTATCCAACCCGCTACATCCTAACACAGGGTCACAGGGGTCTGCTGGAGCCAAATCCCAGCCAACATAGGGCGCAAGGCAGGAACAAACCCTGGGCAGGGTGCCAGCCCACCGCATAATATTTCATTTGTGTGTTTGTATTTTAGTGTGTTTTAATGTTA
This sequence comes from Erpetoichthys calabaricus, assembly GCF_900747795.2. Classification (NCBI taxonomy): domain Eukaryota; kingdom Metazoa; phylum Chordata; class Cladistia; order Polypteriformes; family Polypteridae; genus Erpetoichthys; species Erpetoichthys calabaricus. Next base: position 114,532,378 of record NC_041401.2, read on the forward strand.
GGACTACATATAATGACTCTTAATTTCTGTACCCAAAGCTCATGAGGGAAGATGACATTGTGTAATCAAACTATTCTGTAACTGAAACAGCAGGCAGTTACAAATGATCTTGTTAGATCTTTAACATCCTTAAGAGAGTTTTCAAAAATATAATCGACGTAGACAAGAACTCTGAGAATATAAGTGTAAAGATGTTTAAAAAAATATATTTGAAATTAAGAAAAACTTGTAAAAATATATTAAATGGAGACTTTGAACGTTAAAGTTATCCTGTTTCATTATTATTTATTTATTTTTTGGTATTTGATACACATTTAGCAAGAATTAACTTAACTAAGAATAAGATAGACCATGGGAACTTCTCAGTTGTCCACAACATCTTACAGGAAGCAGCCAGCAAGTCACTATGAATTCAAAAGATTTTAAAAAGATAAAGAAACAACTATCAGAGAGAAGACAACTTGGCTAGATTTTGCCATATTCTGATCACAGTAATAAGAAGAAATCAAAAGAATAGTCAAAACTAGCTAAAGTCTAAACCAAAAGGACCAAAAACCTGGCATTGAGTGAAAAATCCTACGTGCCGAATATCCTTGATTTCAAAAGATTTTTTCACTATGTATATCAATAAGAAATTAGTTTGAGCAGAAATCCATAAGCTTGGACATCAGATTTACATTAAATTATATATCATATATATATATAAAATTCTTTTCGCGTTTGAAACGGATATTACGTACAGTATGAGTGTTTAATACGGAAATTACGTATGACCACAGAGGAACAGGAAAAACATTCTTAATAAACCTGATTCTTGCCGAGAGCGAATGGTGACATAGCTCTGGCAGTAGCGTCATGGGGAATCGCTTCTACATTATTAGATGGAGGCCATACAGCACATTTGGCATTGCAATTACCATTAAACCTCGCTCACGACGAAAATCCAATTTGCAACATACGCAAGGGCTCTGGAAAGGCAAAAGTCTTGCAACATTCAAAGAATAGTTTGGGATGAGTGCACCATGTCACATAAAAGATCTTATGAAGCCTTGAACCGAACAATGCAAGATCTCAGAGATCCTACCAAAATAATGGGAGGTACTGTCGTTTTACTCACAGGAGATTTTTGTCAAACATTACCACTTATTCCACGATGGACACCAGCAGATGAACTCAATGTGTGTTTAAAATTCGTGCTTCTCCAAGGGTCAGTTATATGTCGCGTGTTCTCGGGTAGGTACACCAGAAAATGTATACATTTATGCATGTAATGGGCAAACAAAAAATGTAGTATACCCTAAAGCACTGCAGTAGTACTCAATGTATCTTTACTTCTTAAATGTTAATGTTTTACTGTTTAATAATTTATACGCTTCTTATATGTTGTTCAAATTCTTTTATCAAAATACCAGTAACGGCGCACTGCACAATAACGTGCAGTGAATACACTTGACTTGAGCATTCATATTATTCATCCTTGATATGCTTGCTGTTTCCTGAGCAGCACTTCTTTACTCCACCATAGCGGCCCGTTGCTTCTCTTTCGTTGGCAGCTTTTCGTGTTAAAACTGATTAAGTTAGTTTTTGTGTTGCAATTATTTAGTATGTATTCTTTAACCTTTCACTTAATCTGGCACTTAAGTCTTCAATCTGCCTCAAGAATGATTAGCGAAGGTGGTAGGGAATGAGAACGGCGCCCATACGCATCCGCCTCATGGCCGCCCTGCTGCACACTGCCGAGAGTTGATTCTACAATAAAATAAAATAAAGATAAAAAGAGTAATAAAATCATCACCCCGAAAGCGGATAGTAGATGTCACGTAGTATATGTGTACCAAATTTCAAGTCAATAGGTGAAACGGTTTGCGAGCTACAGGTGATTTAAAATCCTGGACAGACAAATGAACAGCCACGGTAGCGTATTATAGAAGAAGATTTTACTGTTTAATAATTTTTATTTACCTGCAATGTGCTTCTTATATATTACTTCATATTCTCATATGATAATGATGTTAATAATGTTGTTTATATTGATTTCTATATTATTGTAAGTGCTCTTTATTTGTTGAAAAATAAAATTGGCAATTAACAAACTTATTTGATAAATGCTACATTTTATTTTTTTCCCTTGCACTCAGTGAGCAAAGCCACTGGGTAATCAGCTAGTATTAAATACAATTGATGCAATTACATCCCATGTAATGATGCCAAAACCAACAATACAGCCACAAAGATCATGGCTGCAGAGGTGGCAAGAATCTTCAAAAGCCTACTGGTACTTGCAAAACCTTGGATATAAATACTTTTTGGTTTGGATTTTCTCACTTAAACATTGAGTTTAATGGTATGATTTCTTTTCTTCTTGGTTTTGACTTCTTCTAGTTTTAAGTTATATGTGCATCTCCTTGGGCCTCATGTATAAACAGTGCGTACACACAAAAATGTTGCCTATGCCTATTTCCATGGTCACATCGTGATGCATAAAAACTAAACTTAGAGTAAAGCCACGCACATTCTCATGGCAACCTCCCCCCTTGTGTATGCACTTTTCTGCTCAGTTTTGCAAACGGGTGGCACCCAGCGTCAGAGCAGGGCCACTGTTTCTGTGTGGTCTCCCTTTTTTCAGATTCACATCAATGATGTGGATTTATCAAATATACCAAAATTAATTGCTTATCGTTTATAAATTTAATTCACTTGATTGTAATCATTATGTAACACTGTATTGAAGCACGGAATGAACACACTATTCCAAATACCATAACTGTTTTAGTATTGTTACTCTCAGTGCACCACTCAGAGTATTTTAACCTATTCTATGTTTGTGTGTTACAATAGCTGCACAGCAGTTGATTGGAACACTGTACGGCGGGTTGTGTTGAGTGCACAGAGGATTATCAGGATACAGCTTCCAGCCCTGGAGAACATTTACAGCACACGCTGCCTAATGAAAGCCACCAGCATCCAGCATAGATTCCACTCAGCCATGCCGCAGTGTATTTGAAATTCTTCAATACAGCAAATGCTTCAGAGCCTTTCCTGTAGGGACCTCAAGGCTCAGAAACAGTTTCATCCAAGAGCTATAAACATACTCAATCAGTTCATTAAGTGCTCCCGGTAGAACTGTTTGTACTTATAAGTACAATAACCTCACTGTAAACTTGTACTACAGCTGTAACATTGCACAACCTGAGCCACTTTATGAACCATATGTAGTATCTGCACTATATGTACATGTTTATTACATTTATGCTTTCATATTGTATATTTTACATTGTTTTTATTGTAATGATATTATTGTTATTTTACCATTATATTACGAAAATAAGTTTATGGAAGATTAGCATATTGAATCTCATTATACCATATAATGACAATAAAGGAATTCAGTTCAATGCAATAGAAGAGAGCGCGTATTTACAGATAACGATGACTGACTAATGATGTCCAAATCTGTTAAAGTATGCACATTACATTTTACAGATAAATTGCTAACTTCATTTAAATAATGTATACTGCTAATAATTAAAAATGTGAGGGCACGGTGGAGCAGCGGTAGAGATGAGCTGGCGCCCCATCCAAGGATTGGTACTGCTTCTCGCTTGATGTTTGCTGGGACTGGTGCGACCATTGATGGATGGAATAATTAAACATGTATAATGAAGATTTTTCAATGATCCATTAAAGTTTTGAAGAACTGGCGTTCTAAGCTTACAGCTGGTGTTACATTTATTACAGAGCTGATTGGGTGGCGTTTGGTTACATGGAGAAAGAAAGCGTAAGGACAGGAATTGAGGTTGGTACGTTAGACAGAGACAATACTGCTGCATTAAATTATCCCATTCAGGGTCACGCGTGTCCCAGCAAGCATCTTGCAGGAAGCAGGAAAAATCCTTTGAAGGGGCAGCAGCTTATCGGTACTGTTGCACCATCGTTCACCCACATGTTTAATACATGCTTTAATGCATTTCATCATGCAAATGATATCAAGTGTGAGACATGCCCAGACACCACCAGGCTGACACCACATCTTTATACAAAACACACGTTTATTAAAGCTTTTACACAGTCCTGCACAGCTCACTGTGCTCCTCGCACCAATCACCTCTCCTCTGGGCTTCTCTCTCTCTGTCCTTGGGCCACTTTTCCCCTCTCCACAGGAGCTTCATCCTGCTCCCACTCCCGACTCTAGCTCCCTGATTTGAGGGAGGTGGCCCGTTTTATTCTCACCCAGATGTGCTCCAGGTGCTTTATGTTCTTCCGGCAGCACTTCCTGGTGTGGCGGAAGTGCTGCTCTTGCACCTGGAAGCACTCCGGGCATCCCTGGCAGGAGCATCCTCCATTTTCCTGGGTGTGGCGAAAGTACACATTTCCCGGGCTCCCTGAGGCTTGGGGCGCCCCGTGGCGGTGGCCACGGGCCCCAGCGGGCTTGAGCCTCCTTGCTCTTCTCCTGTGGTCCTTTCCTGATCCAGGGCAGTTGCCCCCTCGTGGCCCAGAGTACGAATACGCCACCTCCCGGTCCTTCCAGGCGTCCCGGCCGGGTCTGTCCCCCAGCCTCCTGCGACACAAGTATACAACGCACTATTCTAAAATGTTCATAGAACTGTAATATCATGAATGTAATATATTCTGTTTGTCAATCAGTGCCTGTGCGCTCCTACTGAGAAAGAGAAAGTCTATAGCACGTAGTGATTCACACACATAGAACACATAGAATACAAAGTATTTAAGCTCGTCAGGAAGCACCTGGAGCACATCCGGGTATGGGATAAAAGGTTCCGCCTTACTCCATTCCGAGAGCCGGAGTTGGGAGGTGGTGTGACGGAGCTTTGCGAGGGAGGAGCGGGGACGGCAGGAAAAGAAGAGTGTAACGGAGGACTGTGAGAGTTTTGTGCATTGTGCTGTGTTGGAACGTGAAGAAGAACAATAAACGTGTGTTTTTGTCATAGCTGTCTTGGTGTCTGTTCATGGTCGAGGCCGGTTTCCACACTTTTTACAAAATGTTAAAGGTAAGGCACTATTTACATTGATTTACATATTCAAAGGGAGTTGGGGTGGGATGGCACGCATTGCGTTACATTTCACGCTGATCAGGATTTATGTAGTGGAAGTGCATGGAAGTTGCCCTACGCATGGTTTTGTGCATCTGAATTTTTTTGTGTGTACGCACATTTGCACTTTTGTCCGTATACCATGTTTTAGTGTGAATTCTACACTCAGCTTTATATATGAGGCCCCAGGTCCTTATATTTGCCTGGCAGAAAAAAGGCAAATAAACACCAAAGTCACAAATCACTGCAAAAGGGGTCAGGACAAAAAAAATCAGAAAAGAAAATAACGTACAAGAAAGAATGAAGTCTTATAAAATATCCCAAGACTAGGATACATCCTGCAGAATGGTAGCATGTCTCATACTTGATATAATGCAATATCACACATTTTGTGATATTAGTTTAATACCAATCGTCACAGTGGCACAAGCAATGTGATGGATCAAAGATCCAGATCAAAATACCAAATAATTTCATTATGCTTAAATCAAAACAATTAAAAAATTAATACATTACATTAGACATATTGTAGGAATGGCCAAGGATTCACGACACCATTTAGAAAAAGACAACAACAGCAACATTAACCTCCTTCATTCACAAACAAATAAAACATGCTTGTGTGCATTTTCATTTTTTTTTTCCATACAGTTTTATGCAGGTTTAATAATGGATGGGGGCGGCACGGTGGCACAGTGGTAGCACTGCTGCCTCACAGTAAGGAGACCTGGGTTCGCTTCCCGGGTTGTCCCTGCGTGGAGTTTGCATGTTCTCCCCGTGTCTGCGTGGGTTTCCTCCGGGTGCTCCGGTTTCCTTCCACAGTCCAAAGACATGCAGGTTAGGTGTATTGGCGATCCTAAATTGTTCTTGGTGTGTGCTTGGTGTGTGTGTGCCCTGCGGTGGGCTGGCTCCCCGCCTGGGATTTGTTCCTGCCTTGCACCCTGCGCTGGCTGGGATTGGCTCCAGCAGACCCCCGTGACCCTGTGCTAGGCTATAGCAGGTTGGAAAATGACTGATTGACTGACTAATAATGGATGGCTCAGCAGGTAGCACTTTAACATCAGGTTAGTACAGTCTAGGAGAAGCCTGAAGAGACAGGGAATTCTGTTTTCATATATAGCCTGAAGCCTGGTGCCCTTAAAAAATGGTGTTGGAAGAAGACACAAATTGCAGTTGCTCAATAAAACAGATGTGGAGGGTGGATAAAACAGAGCAAGGTCACTAAAGTATAAAACCACACTTTGAAAAGCAGTTAACGGCTGAAAGCTCTTCATTTTTTTTTTTTGTTTCTCTTAAGTGAATCACTCAGCGCTGTTAAAGAAAAAGAACAGCTACCATTATGTGCGAATCAGGCTAGCCATAACTCGACAAACTGGGCACAACTAAGGCTTCTCTTCAAGATGTCCTTCATTTGTAGGTGAGAGATGTGTGTCCTGCACACTGCAGGCTGTTCTTTGGTTATGATTAAATAAGTCAGACAAGAAACAGTAAGCATAAAGGGAAGGACCATGTACTGTTACAGCATGTTGCCACACCCACCATACGATGAACTGCCTCAGGTTGCCAGATTAGGACCTGAGTGTAGCCATACAACAGGTGACACCTCAGCACCACACTAAACAGTATGAGGTTTTTTACAGTGGCTGGAGTGCCAACCCCAAACTGGAGAGCCTACTTATAGGTATGGATGCAGATTAATGTCATACCCAGGATGAAGCAAATGCAGGTTAAGGGCCTTGCTCAAGGGCCCAACAGAGTGAAATCACTTTCTGTCATTTACGGGATTCAAACCGTCAACTTTCCAATTCCTGGTGCAGATCCCTAGCCTCAGAGCCACCCCTACAGACCATCATTAAAGGTTTGTGAAGAAGGTTTTTTAACTTGGCCAGGTAGTGCTGTCACCTTGTGCACTCTACACCCAGACATTATTAGGGTACAGATTGCACATTGACACACACGTGCGCCTGGAGGACTGTTTACAGGTTCAAATAGTGTTATTTGTCAGCTGGACCAGGGGTTGGTGCTGTCACCTGATCCTTTCTCCTATTGCTCCTCTGCAGTTCAGCCAAAGGCCCTGCCTCTCAATGACATCACCACTGGTCCACCCACTGTTGACATCACTTCGGGTAAACCCTGATAACACCGTTTCCAGTACCCAGAATCCACCTTCCTGCCACATTAGTTCCTCTTCTGGTTACCCTGACTCCACTTGTTCCTCCTATCCACCATATCTATAGAGCCAACTTAACCTGTTAGTCAGTCCAGTTGAGGACTCTGCTTATGTAAAAATGTGTTTCTTTTCCTTTGCTGATTTTTCAGTATACAGGATGGCCATCCTGAAACCTTTTTCTGTCTGCTGCCTAATTTTTTACCACTACATTCTCCCCATGTCTGTGGTGGGTTTCCTTATACATCCCTAGAGAAAACTGGTTAGATTAACTAACACGTTTGCCCTGTGTTGGCATGCACATGAGTGGACACTAGGATGAACTAGCTCCCTGTCCTCAGTTGTTTTCTGCATTGTGACCAATGCTTCTGGGACAAGCTAATACCCACCCCCCCCAACCCTGAATTAAGCAGGTTTGCAAATGTTATGTCATATTACAATAACTTTGGACTGACTGAACTTTACTTAGTTTTGCAAATGAGTGTGGGTGCCCTGTGATGGAACCAGAGTTGGTTCTTGCCTTGTACCCAATGCTAATGGGATAGACACTGTCAACTTGTGATCCTGAATTGGAAGTAGTAGGTCTGCAAAACAGATAAGAGCCTACAGCTGGAAAGTGACTTAACGCAACATCTGGCATCTCTCAAATGCCTCTGGCCATGTGCATTATCCTGTCTATTCATCAAACCAGCCTGAGAGTAGTTACAGTGTACTTGGAGGTCATTCAGACAACATCAGGTGCAAGGCAGTCTGCATGGGGAACCATTCCATCACGTGCTACTCCCATACCAAGTCAATTTACAATCGGAAAGTAAGATAACACTTATGTCATTGGAATGTGGGCTGGAAAACCAAGGTATTCTTAGAGAAGCCATCAATATACTGAAAGAATGTGGAGACTTCACACAGACACGGACCGAGTGCAGATCCACACCTCATCACCTGGATTGCCCTGCAATCACTGTGCCACTATGTCACCAAACATATTCTTGTTTATCATTAAATCATGAGTGGTGGCTCTGAGGCTAAGGAGGCTAAGGATCTGTGCTGGTATCCAGAAGGCTACTGGTTCGAATCCCCGTCACTGCCAAAAGAGATCCTACTCTGCTGGGCCCTTGAGCAAGACCCTTAACCTGTAATTGCTCCAGGGGCCCTGTACAATGGCTGACCCTGCGCTCTGACCCCAAGGGGTATGCGAAAACTAAAAAATTCCTAATACAAGAGATTGTATAAGGCGAAATAAAGAACAAAAAAAAAATATCAACAGACCATTTGTCCTAGTCTGTCTTGCTTGAATAGTTAACAGCTTATTTATCCTAATACACCATTTTGACATTTTAAATGGCTGCTAGGATCTCCTATTCCAACTATATGACTTACCAAGCTCTCCAGTCATATCTGCCTCTGATTGGCAGCTAATCACCACTCACTTTCAATGCCAAATACGACAAATGTCACTTAGATGCTCCCTACACTGGCCTTTAAATAATTCAAGAACATCAAATCAAATAGCAGTTCACGTAACAAAAGGTAAAATTGCTGTGCTCATTCTTTTTTTAGCAAACTCATGAGGGCCTTGACTTAAAACTGCTCAAAACTGCTTGCGAAGATTAGGGCAGAAGAGAAGCTCAAAAATTTTAAAGCAAGCAATTGTTAAAGCGGGTGCACACTTTTCCTTTTATGCTTGCACAGTCCTTGAAAAGAACAAAATCACATTGATCAAGCCCATTGATTTTTCTAAATCACTTTTCCCATTTTGAGTTGGCTGAGGCTTCCCCTGCAGCATGTGGTAGAGAGTACAGAGGGGCAGTGCCAATCTGTCTTAACATGCATACTAGTGAGTTGTTAGATTTATGAGGAAATTAAACCATTACAGAAAGATAGAGGCATGACAACCCAGACAGAAACCTAGACGGCAACTGCTGTCAACTCAAATTCGCTTAGCGAGGACTTGAAGCTCTCCTCTGTTCATCTTTCATTCTTCAGCTTCCTGGTGTATTTTAGTTCAATTAAGAGTGAAGGAATAATCACTTCATTAAGTTGTCATTAAATACAAATATATCCTGCTTGAAAACACATGGGCGGAGTGGTGGCTCTGAGGTTAGGATTGGAAGGTTGCCGGTTCAAATCCCGTAAATGCCAAAAGGAACTCTGCTCTGTTGGGAACCATGAGCAAGGCCCTTAACCTGCAACTGCTCCGTCCTGGGTATGACGTTAATCTGCATCCAGCCCTGCATGTAGGCCATCCAACCTGCAGGGAAAAACTTGGGGTTTGGTGGCAGAATTGGCACTCCAGCGACCATAAAAACCCTCACACTGGTTCCACTCCATCTGAACTTCTGTGGTGCTGAGGTGTCACCCGTTTCATGGCTGCACTCGGATCCTGAGTTGGTTTGTCATGTGGTGGGTGCGGCAATGAGCTGTACCAGCATGTGCTCCTAACCTCTCCTCTCTCTTGAAAACACATCAAAAACTGAATCTGGCATAATTCTTCCTCATGGCTTGTGCTTTACTGTCCAGGAATTAATCTAACTGGTGTTCTCTCGATTTCTTTCTATTTCTGTTACAGCTCCTTTTGGAAAAGGAAACCTGAATATCTTCAAGTGCATAACCTTTTCAGACTTAGCGTGTATTCTAAGCATCCTAAGTCTTTTTAAACATGTCTGTACATTGTCTGATTGTTAACGTATGTTCAATCATTTTCTTTCTCACACATACAACTCCACATTTACCAATATTACATCTTCGTCACTACATAGTCTCCACTTTTCTCCTGTACTGCTCATTTTACTCAGCAGCAGCCCCAAGTGCTCACAAGTTTAAGCAACATACATATGAAAATACCCCTCATATCCTTTGGCCACCCTGGTAGCAAGTATGCAATACAGAAAACAATCCCAGACATGGCACACAGGCACACAATCACTCACATTGGGGTGAGTTTGGATTCACCAATCAACCAAAGAGGGTGGGAGGAAAATCCATGTGAAAGCAGGGAGAACAAGCAAAATGGCCATAGCTGTCTGTTGATCTGATGATGATGTCTATCCATTTGTCCATCTCTGATTCACCTCCTACTGTATATATGTTGGTGGTTTTGGGGGGGGTTATGGTGGCTCAATGTGGATGGAAAGGACAGCCTGTGTGGAGTTGTTGATATTGGTGGTACAGTAGTAAGGGCACACAATTCTCAGTCACACTGCTTCACTTCACATAGCAAGCCATGTTCAGGATGACGAGAGTCAGCAGTAAGTTGCACCAATTTAAACAGGGGAGGGGGTGGATGAGTCAGTCTTCATCAGGACCTCACCTCTGACCTCACTGCCATTTGTGGCCGTACCAAGAATACAAGACTCCTGATGGCATTGCTCAGGGATTATCGTTTAAGCAAAGCACACGTTAAGACAGTAGTCAATGGAAGGAACGTGCAAAACTTCACACAGACAATGACCAGAAGTAAGAGATCTACAACTTTTCAAATAGTAAAAGAACATGCTTTGACAATAGCAAGAGTAATAGCATAGAGATCAGATGTCTGTGTGGAATTTCATCAGGACTCTCCCAGTGTGTTAGAAAACATTAAGGGCTCTGGTGTATTATGGCGATAAGTCAGTAATTATCCACACTTTTGTAGTCATTTTGTTCAGGTTGGCTGATCAGCTTTCCACACACACATATGGAAACATGGTGCATCTGTTATGACAGCAGTAAACTTACAACAACAACATTTATTTATAAATCACATTTTCATACAAAATATGTAGCTCAAAGAGCTTTACAGGATGAAGAAAAAAACAAAATATAAAAATAAAATTAGGTAATACTAATTAACATAGAATAAAAGTAAGGTCCGATGGACAAGGAGGACAGAAAAAACAAAAAAAAAAAAACTCCAGACAGACAGTTTGTCTTGTTGTTTTCTTAGAATAAATATGGCCGTTCTGCTCTTTGTTTGCACTAAAGATGAGCTGCAAACAGGTGTATCTAAAGCACCAACAACATAATGTACTGTAGTAAGAACTTGGATGTAAAAAGTTGTCTCCAGAATGTGTCGTCCACTTGACGTTAAATTCTGCAGCAGTGTATTGTGTTTGTATGTCAGTTTTGTAAATAAACACAGCTTGTGGTCCACAGATTAGGCTCATCGTAACAAATTGTAACTTGGATTGTACTGGACCCTAGTGACCTTGGGGCATTTTCCTCCTACTACAGGATGGGAGAATGCCCCAATGGTCCATTTCTCAGTCATTAAAATATCAGTCAGTTTCAAAAGAATTCAGCTATTGGTTACCACGTGACCAGATGATCTTCATGATATTTTACAAGACATGTATAATGTCCGGATAAGATGATTCTATCTATCTATCTATCTATCTATCTATCTATCTATCTATCTATCTATCTATCTATCTATCTATCTATCTATCTATCTATCTATCTATCTATCTATCTATGGATAGATAGTGTAGGCAAACAATTATCAATTGTCAGGAAAACTATGGGAAATGGAAAGCAATAACAGAATAGGATCATGGATTACAATCTAAGGTAATTCCTTCCACCATTTATAGAAACATGGCACTGACTTTGGATTGCTAGGGAACATCTTCAAAGTCCATCCCAGGGCTCAAAGAAGCACACTATTTGTCTATATGCCCAATGATAGCAAAACTGGCACTCAAAGACAATACATAATATGAAGAAGTCTGAACAAAACACCTGCACACAGCCAATACAGTTGGTACCTAATGTGGGGAATGCCTCAAGTATTTGACTGGGACAATTTGACAGCTAGCTCAAAATATATTTTCAGGAGCTTCAATCCATCTATCTATGATCTTTCATAGAAGAGACACCCAGAGCCACTTTCTAACAAGTGAATGCCTGCTCATATATGTCTATAACTTTTTGTACTTACCCCCTAGACATTTGCAAGCACAGAGTGGTTACTAGGAGAACATCCATAGTCTGCTCCATACTCACTTAGGACCACTGAAAAGTGTATTTAAAGACACCAGTCAGCACCTACATGATACTAGACTGTTGTACATTATTACAAAAAATGGTCTTTTACTTTGGTTTGGATTAATCTATTACTCACATGTCTCCTGTTTTAACCACCATTGCTACACAAACTGTTTCACTCTGGTTATTTACTATTTTGGTTCGCTCTTTGTTCCTTCCTCACTTTTCAAAAAAAAAAAATGTTGGCCTCCTTGGCATTATTCTGGGTACAAATTTTGCTACAATAACACCCACTATAAATGATAGAGTCGTTTATCTTCCACAGTAGATTGTAGTTACCATAGTTAGAACACCGACATTAGCCCAATTCACTGCAAGTACATTATTGTTGTACACAATGCTTGAACTTTGGATTATTTTTTTACAGTTTTTTCAAAGTTTATCATTTGCTTCAGGACTGCCTGCTGTCTCCCCAAGGTGAGTCTTGTTTTCAGATTTCACTGGCTGGGCACTAAATCATCCGCATATGGAATTTCACGGACAGCAATGCTAAACCCTGTGGATCGCCTCATCCACAAAGCACAAAGGAGTTCCCTTTGTAGACTCACTTGCAAAATTGGGCCCATAAATTAGAGTTGTGTTTCTCTAGATATAATATTTATTTATAATAATCCCCAGTTCTCCTTACAAAAAATAATAAGAAAAGAATAAATACCATAAATCAGGAAAACAGTAAATTTAACCATTTTCGACATCGAGATGAATAAAATTGATTCCAGACACTAGCTGGTGTTTCATATGGATTACATTTATCATTTCTATTTACTACACTGCTATTGTTATTTCAGCAGACTGTGGGTGCAGATTTAAGATGCTCTTCTGAGAAAGAATGTCAAAAGTGAATAAGTCAAAAGTTTTTCTTTAAGTGTAAGCAATACATAGTTTGTCCTTTAGATCATTTTCAAGGTGTTTGTTGAGCTTAGTCTGTGCTGTGTGTCTGTTTTATTTTTTTAAGTGCTTTAGATGTCAAAGTCATAACTCTTCTTACCAGACATTCTTTTTTGACTGCACAATGTTTCACTGGTGACATTCACACAATGACGGATGCACAATATCTGCCATTAATATTTCATGAGATTGGTGCTACCTGGAATTTTGCCTCCGTTGTTCCCACATTGGAATCTGGAATCAAGTGACTATTAACAAAATAATAAAAATGTGTGAACAATAATGTGGCTGCAGTTTCCTTTCTTATTTTCTTTCTGTACATTAAAATGGTCCTTCATTATTATTTGAAATTAATTATTGATTTATGAACCACATCCAGGGCCATTGTGGAAATAAAGACAAATATTTTCAGCTTTATTGATTTGTGATTACTGTATTGTTGCACCCTGAAAGCCAGTGAGTATTATCAATACAAATAAAATATGACGCTATACAGTTATGTTGGTGCCAACACAGTATTTAAAGTGTTTATTTAAAGGAGAGATTGAAATATGACACAGTAATGCATGATACTGTCAAAGATAAACTCACAAGAAAAGTACAGCAGTACAACCATCCAGTTCTAAAACAAAAATTACAAAATAATGAAAAAAATTAATCACACAAGGAAAAAAATCCACCAAACTATAAGGAAAACACACAACTTTCTTGCCCTATCCACATGAAAGAGCAAACTAAAGGCCCAGTGTGCTTTCTAATCTTATATATAAATGTCTACGCGTGGAAGTGTGTGTGTCTTTCAGGCCTGAAAGGTGGAGTTGGGGTAAGGGCTCCGCCTCCAAGGAAACAGAAAACTCGCTTAGCCGCTAATAACACAAGCAAGGCCAGCATGTCAGCAAAACAAAACCATAGAAGAAGGACTAAGTCATTTAGCCACTAACATCGGCAAAACGGTATCTCTTTTACTTTTCCTCCCGCCGCTAATACACAAGCGATGTGAGCACGTTGGCAAAACAAATCCTCCTAAGACAGAGATGCCCAGAGTAGTTCCTGACATCACTATATTTCAGTTTTTTTCTGACAATTTCAATAGTTTCTAGGACCCCAGGCTTTTTACAACACAAGCTTACTCGGCTAGTATGTAATAAAACAACTTGAAAAGTCCACCAAAGACCTGGCAAGCTATTTTACGATAACACTGAATTTTGTTTTTCCAGTTTAACATAATGTATTGATGCGGACTTTCATCACGAGCCGTCTAAGTTTGCAGATTTGCACTGTGGTAACTGTCAGTGGCCAGCCGTAAACCCGCAGTGTCTGGATTACAATGGTCCTTAGAAACCTGTAATGTCTGAATAACAATGATTCTTAGAAGCAACCTCTTGGCATCTTTACCTAAAGAAGTCTTCTTGGTCTTGGTCACGCGTCGGAACACTTCCTCTTGACATCATCTGAGCTGCCTGCTCAGCTGACACTGCCCTCCGCAGCACCGCATCACAGATAATACAATACAACACATCACTTCCCCATTGAGTTACGAGAAATGGATTAAGATTCTTCCAATTGAGTAAGAAGAGTTTTTGTGTGAGTGACTGCATGTAGTATAGGATACCAGAAAAGATTTTCCCTTAGACAGTACAGTCTCATCTACTGTTACTCCAAGTATTCTGTAAGTGTAATTAAATTTGAAGAAATCTAAGTGATATGCAAAGATTTTAGCCCAAAATATTCCAGCTGTAGAACATTTCCAAAACATAAGACCTAATGAGGTGGGCACATGGTGATAGCATTCACAATTTGGATCTCATCCTGGATACATTTCAGACAGTTTGAAATAAGATATGCATACCCAATGTACGAGGGACATTAAAAATTTTAATTTCACCTTATTTTTAACTCTTGGGAACTAAGCACTTGCTTAGGAACACACTTTACTGAACTTAAGGCTGTCATGAATCAGGGCATTGGCAGATCCAACACTCACATTCAGCTCTCCTGCAACTTTTTCAACTGTTATTCTTCTGCTTTTGCAAATCAGTTCCAGGGTTTTTTCTTCATTCCTCATGGTCATGGTTGTTGTAGCTGAACGTCCAGTTGATCTGCATTCATCACACTAGTACAGCCATTTTCAAACATTTGAATCCACTCATAGACGATTCTACGAGAAAGAACTTTACCCATACTGAGCACACATACGGAGATGAATTTCTGCTCCCGGCACACCCTCTGCCCACAAAAAGTGTATGACAGAACACTGTTCCTCTTTGGTGCAATTTATAAGTTTTGAAGCATCCATGTGGATACTACATATTGGTGGTGGCTGAGTAGGTTCAAAAGTAGGTTTTTTTGAGTAGGTTAGAAATGTGCTATACTGTACAGAATAAACTTAATTTAATTTCATGCAATTTCATTGTTGGTGAACAAGAACAGAAGTCTATAGAGAATGTTTTGTAGCAATTACAGCAGAATAATGGACTGTTTTCCTGATTGGTATCTCCTTATCCAAAAAACATGTGTCTATCACCTCCTAATTCATTCTCCTCTTTTCATCTTTTCATCTTTATTGATTTGACTGAACAAACAGTGATTGGCTATTTCAACTTCAATTGGCGCCTCAAGTTAGAAAAGGACAACTTTCACGAGGTTGTCATTGGTCCTGCAGCCTTAGTTAGTTATCAATTTTAGAAGGTGCAATGACCATAAGAACCCCACTTAGATATGGATTTAAAGGAAACTGACTATGCTACCTTGTTTAATATTGAAATTTATTATCCAATAATAATGTTTTTTGTGAAAAAAACAAGTTTGTGTTTTTTAATTTCACATCTGCAGTTTTTGGTGAAAAATGGTTGGAGGAAATAAGCATTTTCAGAAAATTACAGGACAGTTCTGTATTTCTAGTCATTGAATAAGAGAACATTATAGTATCAGTACAACAAAACTCATCAATGCTATTCAAATAATCTCTTCAAAATAACATTAAGATGCTTTTTGAAATCAATAGGAATTGAAATGTAGTATCTTTACAAACTATTTCTACTGCATACTTTACATATAAAGTGCCTTCAAAAAGTATTCTGACACTTCATTTTTTTCATAATTTGTTATGTTGCAGCCATCTGTTAAAATCATTTAAATTCATTTTCCCCCACATCAGCCAACGCTCAATACCCCAGAATGACAAAGCAAGAAACAGCATTTTAGAATTTTTTGCAAATTTATTAAAAACTAGCAAAATACCCACGCTTCGCAGCGGAGAAGTAGTGTGTTAAAGAGGTTATGTAAACATATATATACATATACATATATACATATATATACATATCTACATATACATATATACATATATATATATATACATATACACATCCACATATATATACATATATATATATATACACATATCAACATATATATACACATACATAAACACCATCCATCCATCCTCTTCATATATACATATACACATACATACATAGTGCGTTGTAACACGGGCTGTGATTGTTACATGGGAGGGAGACGACAAATCACAGCTTCCCGCTTTCTAATCGGGCCTGTGATTGGTGCTTTGACTGATGCCCAGATCCCACAGTATCTCCCCTTAGGAGAGGCATTAGGCAAGTGTAATTGAGTAGCGGTGCTGCAAGTTTAGCTTTACACCTGTTTTTAAGGCTTATTGACTGAAAGGGGCTTTCATGAAAAAAGTTAGGGCTTTGCTACAGGATACACCCTCCACAAGTTAAGGAAGTAAAAATAAAGGTATATATTTCTGTTTTATTTAAACCTTTTAAGTTTGTATGCGGGCGGCATGGTGGCGCAGTGAAAGGTGCCAGTTAGGAGACCCGGGTTCGCTTCCCTGCGTGGAGTTTGAATGTTCTCCCCGTATCTGTCTGGGTTTCCTCCGGGTACTCCGGTTTCCTTCCACAGTCCAAAGACATGCAGGTTAGGTGCATTGGAGATTCTAAATTGTCCCTGGTGTGTGGGTGTGTGTGGGTGTGTGCGCCCTGCGGTGGGCTGGCACCTTGCGGTGGGTTTGTTTCCTGCCATGTGCCCTGTGCTGGCAGGGATTGGCTCCTGTATTTAAGATATAGCGGTTTGGATAATGGATGGATGGACATTTGTATGCATAGCCCCATTTGCCCGTTTTCATTTTTTTTCTTTCTTCAGTAATATTTCAGGAAACCCGGAGCTTGTCAGTTCAAATCCTGGTACTGACACCACTGTGTGACCCTGAGGAAGTCACTTCACCTGCCTGTGCTGCAAAAAACAAAAGTAATGTAAGAAATTGTACCTCAGATGTTGCAAGTTGCTGGAATAAAGGCATAAGTCAAATGGATAAATATGTATTATACACATAGGAACTATTCATTTATTTTCAGTTAAGTCATCTGCAGCAAACCTTTATAAATGAGGGTTTCTCCTTTTTAGATAGTGCAAACTGTTTCTTCTTCATTGAGGTTTTCTCTTGGAGAGCTTTTTTCATTTCATTGAAAATTAAAGCAGCAGCTGCCAAAATATGTAGCTTTCTTATCAATTTTTCAACATTGTGTAAAATAACTTTATAAAGTAACATAAAAGGTTTAAATACTGGTTATCCTTTTACACTAAAATATTACTAAAGAGATACAAAAAAAGTAAAATGCATATGTTGTTTTTCTTTAAGGAGATTAAATATTACTGAAGAAAGAAAAAAAAACTAAAACAGCCAAATGGGGCTATGCATACGAACTTAAAAGGTTTAAATAAAACAGAAATACATACCTTTATTTTTACTTCCTTAACTTGTGGAGGGTGTATCCTGTAGCAAAGCCCTAACTTTTTTCGTGAAAGCCCGTTTCAGTCAATAAGTCTTAAAAACAGGTGTAAAGATATTGACAATAAGCTACGCAAACTCACCAA
Organism: Erpetoichthys calabaricus; assembly: GCF_900747795.2. Classification (NCBI taxonomy): domain Eukaryota; kingdom Metazoa; phylum Chordata; class Cladistia; order Polypteriformes; family Polypteridae; genus Erpetoichthys; species Erpetoichthys calabaricus. Next base: position 114,550,408 of record NC_041401.2, read on the forward strand.
GACATGGAATTGTTTAAATCAAGGTGCTGCGCTACCTTCTTCCAGATCGGCCCCAAGGCGTTCATATTTTTTCAAAGCAGTTCTGGTCTGCATCGGCATCTGTAGCTGAGTCGATAAACACCATCCCATACTATTAGTTAACGATTAACACATTTCTATATGTATTGTAAGCATACAATACAACTGATAATATGTTGCGCTTATTTATCTGGTGTACCGACATTTTTGTGCGTTTCCGGCTGAAATCCAACGTGGTTTGTGCTCTTCAGAATGAAAACAGTTTGCATTTACCTTTTTAATAAAAGGCGAGCTTTTAAGCCTGAGAAATCACCCCGTAAATGCACATGTTTAATTGCACATGTGTTAATATGTATGCTTACACACTCTTTCTTCTTCATTGAGGTTTTCTTTAGCATGTAGATCGAGGTAATTACATTCACGGCATTCGTAGTCTGAATCACAATCTGATTGTATGGGTGGTTACCTACCAGGTAACGCTTATGGTTGGCCAGCAAGTCAGCTAACATCCGCCACGATGCCTTCAGTTGTGAGAAGCAGATCATAGAACGGTTGAAAATAGTTTACTGTCAAATAATGCAAAGAGTACGTGACACGTGTTTCGCCCTAATAGGCTCATCAGGCGTACACACTCACTGCACTCCCTTACGGGAATCGAACCTCGGACGTCAGCACTAGAGGGGCTTCGCAGCGGTGAAGTATTGCTTTTAAATTTTAATTAAGAAGAAAAGAAAACCTTTTTAAATTGAGGGAAAATATACCAATAACAATTTGTTAAGGATCTGTTTTTTTGTGAAGCTGCCTTTACACAGCCTGTTCGCTGTTTTATAAACGAACGCCATATAAGGCCATCCTTTCTCCTTCACAGTCAGTTCACGTGATTACGTGTGAGGCGTGATGACGCGATACGCAACCCCCGCAACCCTGCCTCCCACGGCTAGCGAGCTGCAGTCCATTACTGTATATGGACAAAAAAGAGATTCCAGTTATGACCGTTACGCTTTGAATTTCGAAATGAAACCTGCCTAACTTTTGTAAGTAAGCTGTAAGGAATGAGCCTGCCAAATTTCAGCCTTCCACCTACACGGGAAGTTGGAGAATTAGTGATGAGTGAGTGAGTGAGTGAGTGAGGGCTTTGCCTTTTATTAGTATAGATAAAAACCTGACACATCACATTGACACAAATATTAAGACCTTTGGATTGTTGGTACTTAGCTGAAGGGGATTTTCTGCCATTCTTCAATGCAGGTCTTCTCAAGCTTTGTCAGGTTGCATGGAGACTATTGGTGGACAGCTATTTTCTGATCTCCCCAGAGATGTTCAATTCTGTGCTCTGACTGGACAACTCAAGGACATTCTCAGAGTTGTCGCTTAGCCACTCTTGTATCCATCAGATGAGATGTTAAATTGAGGCCCTGACTCCCTGCGTCAACCATGTCTAGTCTTCCAGTTCCTGCAGCTGAAAAACACCTTCCACAGCACGGTGACGCCACCATCATGGAACTGTATTGTATAGCTGATGAGCAGTGCTTGGTTTCCTCCAGATATGACACTAATTTTGGTTCCATCAGATAATCTTTTGTGTCTCACACTCTGAGTGTCATTCAAGTGTCTCTTTGCAAACTCTAAGCGGGCCTTCATGTATCTTACTGAGGAGAGGCTTCAGTCAAGCCACTCTGTCATGAAGTCCAGAGTCCTCATTCATAAAGCTCCCATATGCACAAAATAGGCTTGAAATGTGTGTATGCAACATCCCACAAATACATCAGGATCTGAAAAAGAACACTCAACAGGTGAACATGTGTATATTTGTGGCTACTCTGACCCATGTGTACACAACATTTCGTAGAAATTGGGAAATGTCAACACCCTTGATCAAGTAGGAAAATGTAGACAAACCATATGACGGCTCACAGGTATAATAATTCATATCACCGAGCCATTACTAGAATGTGCGTTGACAAACATTTTATGTCTTAAGGGTGTTGAATATGATGTGCAGATAGTATTTTAGTTCCCTTTTAAGATAGTCAATGTTGTATACTTGCACTGAAGAAGTTGTTTGGTTATTCATTTGTTTATACTGGCTACCTGTTGTTGTTTCTCGGGGAACTAGCTGACAGGTCAGGAATATCTTAGCTAAGCTTCACTCTGTCATGCCCGCTAAACTGGAAGTGAGTGTCCAGTGAGGCACGACATCCAGTTTTTGTTACGCCTTTCCTGGACTACCCAGAACACATTGGAGAGGCACTATAATGCCATGCATGATCTTGCACTCTCGGTTGTGGACTACAGCCAAATACCCATGAATACAGGTGGCAGGGTCTCAATGTGTCAGAAGGAAGCTTGCTTTACCAGCCAATGAAGGTCTGCAGCATCGTGATTGCATATGTATGAAATTGATTAGCATGCTCCACATCAGAGCAGCACTCGAGGTGTGTTAATGTATGCCTTTTTAAAAAGATGATTGTGATTTACAATTGATAAATTGTGTAGAAATGTGCGTTTTATAAATCTGCTTTTTTTTGTTGTACATATTTTCCAGTTTTTGGCGTGTGCATATTTTCACACTCAAATCTATACGAAATTTTATAAATGAGACCCCTGATCTGTTGAGTGTTTCAGTGATGGTTCTCCTTCTGGAGGTTTCTACCATCTCCACACAGGTTCTTTAGAGCTTAGACAGAATGACTACAAGGTTCTTGGTTGACTCTCTTACCTACGATTGTTCAGTTTGTCCAGATGGCTAGCTCTAGGAAGGGTTGAGGTAGTTCCAAACGTCTTCCATTAAAGAATTAAGAAGGCATCTGTACTCTTGGAAACCTTCAGTGCTACAGGAATTTTTGTAGCCTTCACCAGGTCTTTGCCTACCCAATCCCACCTCAGAGCACTGCAGGCAATTCTTTCGACTTCACGGCTTGGTTTTTGTTCTGATATGCACTGTCAGCTGTGGGACCTCATATGGACAGGTGTGTGCCTTTCCTAAACAACCAATTGAATTGACCTCAGGTGGACTCTAAGCAAGGTGTAGAAACATCTCAATGGTGATCAGTAGAATGGGACACGCCTGAGCCAAATTTCAAGCATCACAGCAAAGGATCTGAATATTTGTGTCAAAATGATATGTCCGTTTTCTATTTGTTAATAAATTTCCAAAAATTTACAAAATCCTGTTTTCTCTTTGTCTTTCTGGAGTACTGTGTGATGCTTGATGGGAAAAAAATCAGATTATTTTTGCACAAAGCAGCAGCAGTACAGAAAAATGTGAGAAAGTGAAGGGGTCTGAATAATTTCTGAATCCAATGTAGGTGATCTCAGGCAAATGGAGCCTCAAATGTTAATTTACTAACTCTTTCTTAGATTTATCCAAAAAAAGCATCAGTAAAGTTTGTTTCCAACTCCTCTTTGCTAATTGTTGTCATAAATGTATTTTGCTTTGTGGTCTCTAGCATTGAAACGGGCTAATCTTGCTGAAGAAGGACGATTTTAAAGCACAAACTGGATGCATGGATTTCTTTTTCAGGTGAAAACTTGCATTCTAAGTTATTGGTGACTCTAATAAGCCTGGTAGTTGTGACCCGGAGTACATGTGCCCTGTGAACGATTGTTGCCTTCCAGAGATGTTCCCTCCTTATGCTGCCAGGTTAGTCTCCAGGCCGTCTGACTAAAATGGAGTGAACTGGTTTGTTGAAGAATTAACAGATGCAATAAAAGAACTATTGTATATTTATATTTTTATTTGTAAGATGGAAAGGGGGCCATCTTTTAATATCTTGTTTGATGTCTTCATTGCATTACCAATGGTCTGTTTGTAAATCTTATGAGGAAGAATAAAAAAAAGCACTTTCTGTGAGAAGGGTTAATTACTAACTGTACATTTCACTGTACTGCACAAACTTTAGAATTCTAACAAGGGGGCTCCGCCCCCTGCTCACTTCGCTCGCCTACCCGTGCCCGCTAGGCAGCCACATGTGAGGATGACGCACGTTTAAAACGGAACGTTCGCCCGTGTCACTCTGGGGCCCCCCACTGTTAATACGGAGCTCCGTCCGTACTATTATGCGGTGCATTGTGGACTACTGCGGACCCCGTAGTGTTTCCCGTTTCAGTTTGTATCTCGGTCAGTCGAGCTTTTGTTTTTGAAGCTTTTGAATTTCAGTCTTCATTATCTGTAACCTGCTGTCCATGTGTTTGGCTCCCTCGTTTAACCTGTTTATGACGTTTTACTTTGCTTTCTACTCTGTCTTTCATTTCTGATCTCGCTTTATTCTGCTTTTGTTTCAATGACACCTGGTCCGTGGTGAATATATTTTCCCTTTTTTCGAGTAATAATTTTCATGTGTTTGCGACACTGTGATGTTTATCGTACTGTTAATAATGCATCACTGTAATGTGATTCACCTACGCTGTACAGTTTGGACGTGTGAGGATGACGTATGTTTAATACGGAATGTTGATCCGTGTCACTCTGGGTCTCCCCACTGTTACTAACAAGCTCTGTCCGAACTATTATGCGGTGCATTGTGGAGCACTGTGGACTCTGTAGTGTTTCCCGTTTCACTTCGTATCTCGTTTAGTTGACCTCTTTATTTTTGGAGCAGTGCCTGCCTGGTCTGCGGCATTTCAGACGCACGTTGTAGGCGCCTGCGGTCATTAATTATATCCAGGCAGGCGCATGTTTGTATCTCGGTCACTCGAGCTGTGTCGTGTTGAATCCGTGCCTGTTTTGCCTACGCAGTTTGAGACGCGCGTTGTAGGCATCCACGTTCATTAGATCTGTCCACGCGGGCTCGGTGTCGAAGCTGTGTTAGTTGTTGAGCTGTTTGATTTTGGAGCCGAGACAGTTTTGCTTCCGCGGTTTCAGACGCGTGTCCGTACCATTGATGTATGAACCTTTGTGGACTCCGTAGTGTGTCCCGTTTCACTCTGGGGCGGTGCGTTGACTCCTCTTGTTTTACTATGTCTCCTCCTGCGCTTTCACCACGCATTAGTGCCACTCACAATATGGCGGCGATGCCTGTGCCTTCCGTATTATGTCGGTTTTTACCATGCTGTGTAGGCGCCTTTGCCTTTTGTACTTTACCGCGCCTTCCGACGCACGATGTAGGCGCTTGCACCTTCCGGATCCGCCTTCGCTGTGTGGTGTGGACATTTAACTGTCGTTGTTTCTGCCTTTATATTCTGTATCTCGCTGTGCATGTGTTTCGTGCCTAGGTTTTTTTGAAGCTGTTGCATTCCAGTTTTCATCATCTGTAACCCGCTCTCCATGTGTTCGTCCCCGTTCTTTAATCCCTTTATAAAGTTTTACTTTGTTTCCTACTCTGTGTTTTATTTCTGACCTCGCTTTATCCTGCTTGCGGCATGTCAGACGGTTCATAGTCTTTCTCGTTTTACTCTGGGCATGGGGGCTTTGTTCTGTAACCTGCTCTCCATGTGTTTGTCCCTGTTCTTTAACCTCTTTATGACGTTTTACTTTGTTTCCTACTCTGACGGTTCGTAGTCTCTCCCATTTTGCTCTGGTGCGGGGGGGGGGGCTTTGTGTGGCACCTGCGCACTATGTCTTTTGCGTCCACGGGCAGGTCCCTACATCCATATCCGGTTTACCATTCTTGTTTAGTAATATGGATACTGTTCAGTCAATAACGAGTAACAAAAAATTCAAAAGTCACAAACTACAAAATAGTCTTCGGTATACAACTGGAACCATGTAAAAAATAACATTTACTTACAGCCTTTGCTTTCATACATACTGCAAGCAATGATTGTTAGAGATCCATGGATGTGCCATGCTTGCTCTATAAAAAGCAACAGAACTGCTTCCTACATGACTATCCACTGGAGTAGCCAAATCCACATTTAGTGCAAACAGAGAGCAGAACATGGTTTTTCAGTTGTGTGGTTTTACACATCAGAACATAACATACAATTATTTAGTCCTCACCAAGTCCTAAAATGAAATACATCTATCCTCAGGTAACACATTTTATCATTGTTTATTTAACATAAAATAACCCACCATCCTTAATTCATATATGAAAGAGTAAATATATGCCTTGATTCAGTAACTTGTGGAACCACCTAGTTTTGTAGTGGAATCACACCACCATTTGTCCCAGTACAGACATTTGCACTGTGATAAGTAGTGGTGGCTTTCTGCAAACCTGTGATGTGTGATCACTCAGCACCCACTTTCTGCATAGATCCGCCACCACACTCAACCTGTCCACTTTGCAAATCCTGCTGACTATGCCAAAGGTTTTGTCGTGGAATTACATCACAATTTGTCCCAGTCTATACATTTGTTCTGTGGTAAATAGCATTAACCACAACCTCTGATTACAAAGGTTTTCAGTAGCAGCAACTCTGTCGTGTTCATGTGCACAAGGACTGTCTTTAAGCACTGCAAAATGAAGCGCTTCCTAGCAATGTCAGCTGAGATCTTACTCTCTCATTAAGCCTCCAACTTTTCTGCAGCAACACCACTACATACCTTCAGCAGCAATACCATGATGTTGTGTTTTTTGTACAAGGTTACTAGTCATTTCCATTATATTAAATTCAAAAATGATTAAGGTCCCACTAACAGCATCTTAACAGGGTTGAGATATGGATTGTGATTTTTTTCATTCCAAAGCCTCAGTTCTTTCCTTTTTCAACAATGCAGTTGTGTTATGACAGACTTCTGTTCTTCAATGTTTCTCCAGCTTTCTGCATTCTTTTCATGCAAAGTATACATTGGTTCTGTTTTTCACACAATTACTGGCATCATCAACATATATCTGAGATCTGCATTTGAGGCACATTACATGCAGTTATTTTTGTTTAAAGACTTCCTATTTACTGGATCTCTTCTTGTTTAATATATTCTCTGATTTTATGGTTAGCATTTACAATTGGTGAATGATTGGTTTTTCTTTCTGGTTTTTGATCCTGGCACAATGTCTCATTCTCTTTGTCCTTTTACAAAAAATCTTCTGTTCCTCATGGAGAACAGAACAAGTTCTGGATTAGCTGGTGTGCTTAGGGTCATTGTCCTGCTGCATGATCCAGTTTTGGTCAAACTTTTACTATTGGGCAGATGGTTTCACAATGTCTACTAGAACTCTTTGATATAAAGAGATGTTTATGATGAATTCAATGATTTGAAGGCATTAACATTTCCATGGCTACAAAATAACACAAATCATCACAGATAAGCAGATTATATGAACATTTTGCCAAACACGACGCTGTACATAACAACCAAATATTTCTTCTTTGGCCATTGTTTCTGAAGTCTTGTTGTTAATTCATCCATCCATCCATCCATTATCCAGCCCGTTATATCCTAACACAGGGTCACGGGGGTCTGCTGTAGCCAATCCCAGCCAACACAGGGCGCAAGGCAGGAACAAATCCCCGTGCAGGGTGCCAGCCCACCGCAGGAGTTGTTAATTCATATGGAACATTATTATCATAAGCTACAATATGCTTCCATGTTATTTTTAGACAGACTTTTTCTTCATAGCCTTTTATTAAAGCCTCATTTGTTCAGTCCTTTTCTAATGTCAAAATCATGAAGTGTAACATTTATTATGTTAACCTGTAAATCCCTGAATATAAGCGTTTACATTCTTTGGGATTTCCCTGAGCATCATGTGGTCTGATCTTTGTAGAGACATCCCACTCTTAGAAAGATCGGTCACTGTCTTGAATAACTTCCATTTATAACAAATCCTCACTGGAGAATGATGGCCTTCCATTATTTTGTAACTCCTTCTAGAGTGACTGATGCTCAGCAAGAATTGTTAAATTGAGATTGTTGAAGACGTCTTATTTCATGTCACAGTGCTAACACAGCTCCAGACAGAACTGTTATTAACTTTGCTGTTACAGAGAGGTGGAAGCATTTCCACTCGATTAGCATCACTTGGACTTCTTAACATATATGAAACCTGTATAGGTATACTAACATTTTAACACATGGCATCTGAACATCATTTTACTTTTTTCTTAAATATATAATGAGGTTAGAGTTATCTTAATTACAGGAAAAGATGAGAAATTGTTGTTAGGCTCATGTTGATATTTGTGTTAATTCGTTTGGTCAAATTGTACTGTAATTTTATTTGCTGTTTATAATTTTTAGCATTAATTTTGGTAATGTTTAATAAGTCCTCAGGTAATCTATACATATTAATAAAAGGCAAAGCCCTCACTGACTCACTGACTGACTGACTGACTGACTGACTGACTGACTCATCACTAATTCTCGAACTTCCCGTGTAGGTGGAAGGCTGAAATTTGGCAGGCTCATTCCTTACAGCTTACTTACAAAAGTTAGGCAGGTTTCATTTCGAAATTCTATGCGTAATGGTCATAACTGGAACATGTTTTTTCTCCATATACTCTAATGGAGGAGGCGGAGTCACGTATCGCGTCATCACGCCTCCTACGTAATCACGTGAACTAAAAACAAGGAGGAGATTCACAGCACGAGTCAAACGCGGGAACGAAGGTAAATGACGTTAATTTTTGACTGTCTTTTAATACTGTGTAAGCATACATATTAACACATTTGCAATTAAACGTGTGCATTTATGGGGTGATTTCTCAGGCTTAAAAGCTCGCCTTTTATCAAACGCGGGAACAAAGGTAAATGACGTTGTTCACTGTCTTTTAATACTGTGTAAGCATACATATTAACACATGTGCAATTAAACGTGTGCATTTATGGGGTGATTTCTCAGGCTTAAAAGCTCGCCTTTTACTAAAAAGGTAAATGCAAAACTATTTTCAATCATTCTATGATCTGCTTCTCACAACTGAAGGCATCGTGGCTGATGGTAAATGACGTTAATTTTTGAGTGTCTTTTAATACTGTGTAAGCATACATATTAACATGTGCAATTAAACGTGTGCATTTACGGGGTGATTTCTCAGGCTTAAAAGCTTGCCTTTTACCAAACGCAGGGAACAAAGGTAAATGACGTTGTTCACTGTCTTTTTAATACTGTGTAACCATACATATTAACACATGTGCAATTAACGTGGTGCATTTACGGGGTGATTTCTCAGGCTTAAAAGCTCGCCTTTTACTAAAAAGGTAAATGCAAAACTATTTTCAATAATTCTATGATCTGCTTCTCACAACTGAAGGCACCGTGGCTGATGTTACCTCACTTGCTGGCCAACCATAAGCGTTACCTGGTAGGTAACCAGCCACTCACTTCACTCCCTTACGGGAATCGAACCTCTGAGGTTTTCTTTTGTTCTTAATTAAAATTTAAAAGCAATACTTCACCGCTGCTAAGCCCCTCTAGCGCTGACGTCCGAGGTTCGATTACTGTAAGCAAATGCAGTGAGTGTGTAATTACATTCACGGCATTCGTAGTCTGATTCACAATCTGATTGTATGGGTGGTTACCTACCAGGTAACGCTTATAGTTGGCCACCAAGTCATGTCGAAGTGATCACTCGAGTAAAGGCAGCTTCACAAAAAAACAGATCCTTAACAAACTGTTATTAGTATATTTTCCCTCAATTTAAAAAGGTTTTATTTTCTTCTCAATAAAAATTTAAAAGCGGTACTTCGCCAGTGCGAAGCGCGTGGATTTGACCGACTGACACATACAGAGATATTCATGAGTGCAGGTACTTCGGAAAGAAAGCACCGTGTAAACCTAAAGTTTAAATTAAGTTCATAGACCTACAAAAGGTTGCCATTCATTTGAGGCAAGATTGCTTTTCTTCTGTACAACTATACGTTGCATTCTCAAGAGTGTGCTTGCACGGCTTCAGATATATATATATATATATATATATATATATATATATATATATATATATATATATATGTATGTATGTCTATATACAAATATGTAAGCTTATAAGTACTACCTTACTTCTCTTTAAGAAAGGAAGATGTAATGATACTTGATTTAAATGATTCCATGTCTTGGTGGGTTTGCGTAGCTTATTGTCAATATCTTTACACGTTTTTTTAAGACTTATTGACTGAAACGGGCTTTCACGAAAAAAGTTAGGGCTTTGCTACAGGATACACCCTCCACAAGTTAAACAAGTAAAAATAAAATATATATTTCTGTTTTAATTAAACCTTTTAAGTTCGTATGCATAGCCCCATTTGGCTGTTTAATTTTTTTTTTTCTTTCTTCAGTAATATTTAATCTCCTTTAAGAAAAAGAACATATCCATTTTACTTTTTTTGTATCTCTTTAGTAATATTTTAGTGTAAAAGGATAACCAGTATTTAAACCTTTTATGTTACTTTATAAATTTATTTTACACAATGTTGAAAAATTAATAAGAAAGCTACATATTTTGGCAGCTGCTGCTTTAATTTTCAATGAAATGAAAAAAGCTCTCCAAGAGAAAACGTCAATGAAGAAGAAACAGTTTGCACTATCTAAAAATGAGAAACCCTCATTTATAAAAGTTTGCTGCAGATGACTTAACTGAAAATAAATTAATAGTTCCTATGTGTATAATACATATTTATCTATTTTACTTATGCCTTTATTCCAGCAACTTACAACATCTGAGGTACAATTTGTTACATTACTTTTGTTTTTTGCAGCACAGACAGGTGAAGTGACTTCCTCAGGGTCACACAGTGGTGTCAGTACCAGGATTTGAACTGACAAGCTCCGGGTTTACTGAAATATTACTGAAGAAAGAAAAAAAACGAAAACGGGCAAATAGGACTATGCATACAAATGTCCATCCATCCATTATCCAACCCGCTATATCCTAAATGCAAGAGCCAATAAGTAGATATGTATATATACAGTATATATATATATAATATATATTATATATATATATATATATATATATATATATATATATATAACTATATATATGTGAATGTATGTATGTATATATGTATGTCTATATTTATATATATATATGTAGATATGTAAATTTGTATATGTATATATATATGTATATGTGGATGTGTATATGTATAAATACGTATGTTTATGTAGATATGTGTATATGTAGATATGTATATATATGTATACATGTTTATGTATATATATATAGTTACATAATCTCTTTAACACACTACTTCTCCGCTGCGAAGCACGGGTATTTTGCTATATGTAGATATGTATATATATGTATATGTATATATATATGTTTACATAACCTCTTTAACACACTACTTCTCCGCTGCGAAGCGCGGGTATTTTGCTATATATATATATATATATATATATATATATATATATATATATATATATATATATATATGTATATATATATATATATGTATATATATATATATATATATATATATATATATATATATATATATATATATGACAACAACACTCATAACAATGACAACACAATTACATATATATATATGTACATATGTATATATATATGTGTCAATCTATCTATGTATGTATGTCTAGATATATATGTATATATGTACATATGTATATATATGTGTATATATATCTAGATGTGTATATATGTAGATATGTAAATATTTATATATATATATATGTGTCTGTGTGTGTATATATATATATATATATATATATATATATATATGTATATATGTATATATGTATATATATATATATATATATATATATATATATATATATATATATATATATATATATATATATATGTGTGTGTGTGTGTGTATGTATATGTGTGTGTTTATATATGTGTGTATATATATGTTGATATGTATATATATATATATGTATATATATGTGGATGTGTATATGTATATATATATGTAGATATGTGTATATGTAGATATGTATATATATGTATACGAGCTGCATATACCCGGCGTTGCCCGGGGCAGAAGTAACCTAATCGGTCAAACACTTACATATATACCAAAGTAAACCTAATCGGTCAAACAGTTACATATATAAAAAAAACCGAACCTAATCGGACAAACAGCTAATCTATATACATAAGCAAACCTAATTGGTCAAACAGTTACATAAATACAAAAGCAAACCTAATCGATCAAACAGCTTCATATATACAGAAGCGAACCTAATTGGTCAAACAGTTATGCATGTGCAGAATGATTTTACAAACATTATGCGTGTTAACAATCATTAAAAAGAAAAGATTGAGGAACTGTTCTTCTATATGTGATGAAGCCACTAATAAGACAGATTTTTTTCAGGACCCAGCTGTTTCATAACTAAACTACTGCCACCCCAAAGTAATGCCTAATAGTGGTTTTTGGGGTAGCTGTGGAATAAAAAGGGTGTTTTTTAGTCAGTAAGAATCTGACACTACCCTTCAGTACGGGCTGAAGGGTGCCTATGTAAGGTTTTACATCCTTCCCGTATGGAAAAAAAAACATACTAAACTTTTTTTTCATCATTACACATAATCTCAGTCAAATGGAAGTACGCATTCTCAATTTATTTTTATCTAATTTTTACTTTTTCACAAAGCCATCCCATGCCAATTTGTATGAATAAACTTTTGCTAGAGAGTTAGCAAAAGTTTATTCATGCACATATTTTAATACGGATAATCTATCTCTAATCAAGGTTCTCATTTTCATTCTAATTTAAAATAATAATAGATACTCATTTTTTTCTTCTGTTTTAGAAAAACCAATCTATGCCACCTACGTCTTCGTCAAGTCAGCTTCATCCAGCTTCATCACATATAGAAGAAGAGTTCCTCAATCTTTTCTTTTTAATGATTGTTAACACGCATAATCTTTGTAAAATTATTCTGCACATGCATAACTGTTTGACCAATTAGGTTCGCTTCTGTATATATGAAGCTGTTTGATCGATTAGGTTTGCTTTTGTATTTATGTAACTGTTTGACCAATTAGGTTTGCTTATGTATATAGATTAGCTGTTTGTCCGATTAGGTTCGCTTCTGTATATATGAAGCTGTTTGTCCCGATTAGGTTCGGTTTTTTTATATATGTAACTGTTTGACCGATTAGGTTTACTTTGGTATATATGTAAGCTGTTTGACCGATTAGGTTACTTCTGCCCCCGGGCAACGCCGGGTATATACAGCTCGTATATATATATAATATATATATATAGCAAAATACCCGCGCTTCGCAGCGGAGAAGTAGTGTGTTAAAAAGGTTATGAAAAAAAAAGGAAACATTTTAAAAATAACGTAAAATGATTGTCAATGTAATTGTGTTGTCATTGTTATAACTGTTGCTGTCTTTTATATATATATATATATATATAGATATATATATATATATATTATATATATAATATACACACACACATAAACATTTATATACATATACATATATATACATATCTACATATACACATGTACATATATATACACACACATACATAAACACACACATAAGACTTACTGAGTGAAACGGGCTTTCATTGACAATCATGTTACGTTATTTTTAAAATGTTTCCTTTTTTTTTTCATAACCTCTTTAACACAGTACTTCTCTGCTGCGAAGCGCGGGTATTTTGCTAGTATATATATATATATATATATACATATACACACATACATGCAGTTTTAATAACACAGAAATCAATATAAACATTAACATCATTATCATATGAGAATATGAAGTAATATATAAGAAGCACATTTCATATAAATATAAATTATTAAACAGTAAAATCTTCTTCTGTAATTTGCTACCGTGGCAATTTGTGTGTCTGTCCAGGATTTTAAATGACCTGTAGCTCGCAAACCGTTGCACCTATACACTTGAAATGTGGTACACATATAGTACGTCACGTCTACTATCCGCTTTATGGGTGATGATTGTTTTAGTCTTTTTATCTTTATTTTATTTTATTGTACAATCAAGTCCTATCTGCGCACAGCAGGGCAGCCGTGGGCGGATGCGTATGGTGTATTCACTCCATGTTATCGTGCATTGCGCTGTCAGTGGTATTTTGATAAAAGAATTTGAACAACATATAAGAAGCGTATAAATTATTAAACAGTAAAACATTAACATTTAAGAAGTAAAGTTACATTAAGTACTACTGCTGTGCCTTCGGGTATACCTCATTTTTTGTTTGCCCATTACATGCTTAAATGTATACATTTTTTGGTGCACCTACCCGAGAACACGCGACATTTAACCGAGCGTGGGAGAAGCATGGATTTTTAAACACGCGTTGAGTTGATGTGCTGGTCTCCCTCGTGAAATAACTGGTAATGTTTGACTAAAATCTACAGCGAGTAAAACGACATTAGCTCCTATTTTTTTTTTTACGATCTCTGAGATGTTGCTTTTTTCGGTTCAAGGCTTCATAAGCTCTTTTATGTTGTATGGTGTACTTATCCCAAACCATCATCTTTGAATGTTGCAACACTTTCGCCTTGTATGTAGATCGGGGTAATTACATTCATTGCATTCCTAGTCTGAATCACAATGTGATTGTATGGGTGGTTACCTGGCACTGTAGGGTTGCCACCCGTCCTTTAAAATACGGAATCGTGCCGCGTTTGAGAATGAAATTGCGCGTCCCGTTTTGAATCAATACTGGACGGGATTTATCCCGTATTTTTTTTTATCATTTTTTTTTTAAAGCAGCGTCTCATGCAAATCATCCCACACGCATTTTATGAAGATGCCTCCTTTCCTACTTTTGATTGGGTAATACTTGATGTCATCGTTAGTTTGATTGGTGTTTTTAACTGTCCAGTGAGTAGGGCGTGTCTTTCAACGGAATGAAAAAAAGGCCCACCCGACGACCCACCCATTCCATTTTTATATATATAGATGTATATATATGTTTATATGTGTGTGTGTGTATATTATATATATAAAAGACAGCAACACTCATAACAATGACAACACAGTTACATTGACAATCATGTTACGTTATTTTTAAAATGTTTCCTTTTTTTTTTTCATAACCTCTTTAACACACTACTTCTCCGCTGCGAAGCGCGGGTATTTTGCTAGTGTTTAATAAACACCGCTCTGTGCATTGTTTGCAACAGATGTCACCACATTGTTTTTTAATGTTTCTACTGCTGTATGCATCTAAATTTATAAATGGGGATTAATTAAGTTTACTGTATCTGATCTAATGTAATCTAATCTGATAATCTTTATAGCAATGGTACTTCTTGCAAAACACAAGACCCTGAAGTCATGTGATATGCATTGTCCACAAAACATGGCGGTGCCTACAAGAAGTGTATGAATTTTGGCTTAAAAAGTAAGGGTCCAGTGTAGGAGAGGCTAACGAAGCTTCTAAATCAAAGTTCACAGTGTAAGATTTTAGCTTTGAGTGGCTTTGTTCCTCAGGTTTGTATTTTGGTTATCCCTTGGGCTTATGTGTTGAAAAAATATTTCTTAGTTTTTGCACTGCTTCAGGTACAGTAGAGTCCTCAAGTCCCAAAACTGAAGCAAAAAGCCCAGATGATTTGTCAACCTTTGTCTTGTAAAACATTAAAGGCAGATAAAGAACCTTCATCAAATAAAAGATTTATTTTCAAAAATACTCTGCAGCACAAGAAGTTCCAAAGAGCACAAAAGACCTAGAAGGAGCTGTCTTAATGCAATAGGCAAGCCAAGTTAAACAAGTTCCAAAACACAGAAGGTGAAGTCAAAAATAATGCATAGGAGTAAAAAAAAATATCAATAAATCTACAAAATCACAGAAATAATTGCAAGGACTCACTAACATGACCAAGCGCATTCAATGAACCTCAAGTGACTGCTTGTTTCCTGAGCCTTTATAGGGTTGAGGACAGTGCCTTGATGGAGTTGGACTGGTGGTCCCACCCCTTGGTGAACCACCCATAAAGTACATGTAACATAATAGAACAAGCATAGATATGTAGAAATTAAACAATACACAAAACTAATAAAAAAACTGAAAAATGTAAATAAGTAGCATTAATATCAACACAAACAAGTTAATCAAACATAAGCAAAAAAGACATAAAAAACAAATTTAAACACCAGAAAACATAACAGACAGCAACATTTTTGAATAAAGGACCAGAAGAGGAGATGTGGGCCCAGAAAAAAATCAAAGATTAATTTCCTTAGCAAGATACACCATAACATCTTATTATTATTATCTTAAGTTTATGAAGCAAGTTCAACTTACACAGATCTTTTACTTCGCTCTGCATCTTGTGAATTTCATATTACCTCGGGGGTCACTCATTTTAG
Source organism: Erpetoichthys calabaricus (assembly GCF_900747795.2). NCBI lineage: Eukaryota > Metazoa > Chordata > Cladistia > Polypteriformes > Polypteridae > Erpetoichthys > Erpetoichthys calabaricus. Next base: position 114,566,588 of record NC_041401.2, read on the forward strand.
ATTTGAGATTCCATACTGCCAAGAGTAGACTAGACAGCAATTTTTTTTAAAGTAAAAGGACCAGAAGAGAACACATGAGCCCAAACACAAGCAAGGATTCATATCCAAAACCACTGTTGTCAAATCAACAATCACAACTCTAAATTGTAGTCAAATATTCATTAGTTAGGAAAGCTAACTAAATAAATACACACTAATCTCTTAGAATTTTAATTGTAAATTTAGATAAAATAGGACGTGCACATCATGGACCTTTCTCTCTATTATAAAAAAAAATCTTGGAAGTCTTGGAAGGAGATGATACGTGATTTTCTCGGAGACACTTTAACGTCCCGCAAGACAAGGCAGTGAGACAAAAGGACAGCTGCTGTACAGGCTTTTAAATGATCGACGCACAGCGAGACAAGCAGAACACACACCTCAGCAGCAGCAACAGTATCTGATCCGACCCCATCTCCTTAGCATGCATTCACCCATCCCCCCTTCAGAGTGGCAGAAATGCGAAGTGGCTGGTGCATAGCGCGCCATTTTGGGGAGGGGGTGGGCGCATGAAGCGAGCAGGGAGTAAAGCCCCCTAGTATATTTTAAAGATGATGTCGCTAGCTGTGCACTTCTGGGCCGATTACTCCATAGACAATCATCTCACAAAATGCCGGTGTCCTCTATAAACAAAATGGCAACCAAACACTGCAAAAATATTTCAACTAATTTAAATATGCTTCAAATAAAAAAAAAAATGAGAAAACCTAACAATAGCCTGAAAAACTAATCAAAACACAAAAGAAAAGCAGCAAAAAACATAATAGTAAGCACATCGTTACAGGTTTTGACCAGCCCTGTCTTCTCCTTTTAAACTTCTTTCTGTCTCTCCACAATCATAAGTACTGCTAGTTATGCTCTGATCTATAAAATCAGGGTGGACTTTTTGACAAGATTGTATCAGTGCTGTATTGAATTTGAATATTTATAGCTGGCTTAATAAAATAAGAACTTTGACATTAAAAAGCTGAATTTTGTCTAAGCCTTACATTCACTCATCCCTCATCTACCTATTCCAGGTGAATGTAAATGTAGAACTGCTCAAATAATAAATACAGGTGTCGGCCTTTGCTATCTTTGCTATGTTTTTCTCATCAATAACCTTCATAAATCATATTCATATTTTATTTGTATGTATTAAAATATTATTTTTATATTTTTTATTTTTATATTAATATTTTATTTTTATAAATCATATTTACACTTAAAGCATCATAAGCCACTTGTAAATAAGAGTCATACTCATGGGAAATATACTTGCTTTGAAGTATTCATTTATACCTCTTGATACAAAAGAATTGAGATCCACCAACCACTTTGGTATCTCATTTCATCATTATATTATATGTTGCTTAATTATATAAAACAGACTAACAAGAACAGGATGCATTAATAGCAGAAAATATTAGCCTGCTAGCTGCATATTGATCAGTAATCTGAGATGCAGACATGTCCTCGGTAATGCAGCAATGTCTTTAGGAGAGCAAATGGTCAAAATATCAAATGCAGAGCACAGTAATTAGGAAGCACCCGGCAATTATATTTCAAAAACAATCATCTAATTAAAATAACATCCGGGAACATCATAATGTGATAGATTTAAGGCCTCCGGAGTTGCTCCTCTAATATCACCATATCATCAATCCAATTTGGTTTAAAGGGACCTTTTACCTTTACAATCTGCAAGATAGTTTAGTAGTAAATTAACTCAGCTACAGGGCTTCTCAGGCGCTGCAGTTTCTCCAGGCTCTTATTGCAACCATGTTATTAATTATTCATGAATTTACACAAAAAGTTCTATTTCTCTTTTTTTCAGCCATGCTCCCTATAATGTATAACACAGAATTTAAAAGTAGATCATATTTTAATAACTGATAATATCCAGCTGGTGTGTGGCTCCAGCTGATTAACTTTCCACCTATGGTACTGAATATTGCTTTCCTTGTGCTAAATTCATGCTTGCGGGAACATTAAATGAAATAGAAGGAGCTAAAAGAGATTTAGGAAGCTAACCCCAAAGAGTTCGCCCTTGTACAAAACATAAGTAGATATTAAGGAGGTTATCAATTATACTGAAAGTAATTAAATAAATTGAGTGTATATGAGGGGTGATTAAAAAGTTTTGAGCCCAAGCCCATATATTCTTCACTGCAGATTTGCTCCAGTGTACTAGAATTTGTGAATTATATGTTTCCAGTATTTGTGGATTAGATGTTATGTTTTCTTGTTTCAGAACAAAGTCAACAAGAATGCCAAAAATGCAACAGCAAATGTCATGCGGTCACAGAGTATGCTAGAGGACAATATGCTATCAGAGATCATTCTCACCTACTACCATATACCACAATCAAGAGGTGAGCTACTACAAGACAGAACATCTCTTGAAGATGATTTCAAAGAATGCACCATCCAAATATTTATAAATATGTATATTTATATCTGTTACATACCTGGTGTTGTTTCCTATCTGAGAAATATTTATTATTCTATGTTTTTATGGAGAACAAAAAATAAAATTCCTGATACAAAAGACATAAATGATGACCAACACTGAACAACAGCAAACAATATCAAAATATCCACTGAAAAACACTTACACTACTTATGCTGCCTAATCTACCTGTTAGCTGTCTAATTGTGTATTCCAAACATGTTTAGTGGCTAAAATATTGTTAAATAAACCACTTTTAGAAAATTCACTCATATACAATGGCAGCGCATTACAGAATTGATTTGAGTTACAAATTCAAACCTCTCTCTTCAGCTGGAATTCTTTTACATTTATGTTGCTTTCAGAATGCTCTAATAGTTGTCTTCTTGCAGTAGCTACTTGGGTATCATAAGATTTTACAAAGAGAGTGTAGTCTTAGACAAAATTGAGTTAAAAAAACAGAAAACACTACATTTTTTGCTAAAGCCAAAACACTAAACAAGAATCTTAGACAAGAGGGAATGCTAATAATTTCAAAATCAGTAGGACTAAAGAATATGATACACGAAAGCTCTTAGTTTTTATCCAGATCTCAGATAAAGAGAGTTCTGTCACGGCGTTATTTAAAGTGTCATATCACTGACATCAAATACTGCAACATCTAAATGTACACACCCTGGTAATGTGCCTTGATGAGAGGCCTCTGGGAATGATGGCATCCACACACAAAACAATACAGTGTTGCAGTAGCGTGTACTAATAATAATTTAAAAATATAATGTATTCCAGTGGGAACAAATGGACAAAACACATTGCTATAAACATTCCCCAACATTCAAAATCCCACAGTCTATGCAGGAATTATTAAAAAAATGAACACCATAATAATTTTTAAAGTTATTCGATTCAGAAATGCTAAGTCATTATGAACTCTTTTGAAAAGCTAAGGAAATTGAACTGTATTGAAGAAGTCGCCAAAAAAATATCAACCTCATATAAAAATGGAATAGGGATTTTGGCCTTTTCCGATGCGAGAGATAGATGTGTGAGATGGCGCTCCACTGGCAGTGGTGTTATTTACCTTTTTTATTATCTGTCCAAGACATCCTGTATTTAGTCAACCTGAGAGGATTTAATTACAAGAAAATTAAAAGCATGAGCAGGAGACCAAGATGACAAAGAGAAGGAAAAGGTAGCTAAAGGTACATCAAAGTCTAAGCTGATCTCAAGTTCACATTACGGTTTGCCACAAACTGAGTTGGAAGAGGCAGGTGAAGGGACAGATCCGCCAAGACCTTATGCTGTAGCATCTGCTGTAGCCGACAGCGAATGTGGAAGCAAAACTGCGAGTGAAGCAGCAATCAGACTTTGTCAATCTCAGGTGGGATATTGGAACTGAGTATATCTTCTATATCCCTGCTGTTAACAACAACCAACACCATCTGTGAGTCAACGGAATTAACTCCAACAGGATATGTAACTCCACTTTCGGAACATGGAGAAGATGGAAAGGAACTATCTGTGCTGAAGGTGTTGATTACTGCACTCTAGGGGGGGTGGATAAATGATGTAAAGGAAGACATACACAGGAGAATAGACAGAGTTGGCATCGGAATTGAGAGCAGAATAGACAAGCTGCTTCAGGATATAAAAGATCAGGAGGTACATTTAAGCAATAAACTTGATGTTAGCTTTAAAAAAAATCTAACAAGAATTTATGAAAAAATACAGGAAAATATTAGCAAAATTAAGAATAAAATAAAATACTTGGCGATCACCTAGAAAAAGTTAAGCAAATGTTTGCAACTTGTGTTGAAGAAGCTGAACAACTGAGATCCGCCATTGACAAAAAAGCATCTGTTGTAGAATCCGAATGCAAAGTGCTCAGTGATAAATTTGCTGCGTTGGAACACAGATATAGAAGGAACAAAATCAGAATGAAAGGACTCCTTGAAAACTGTGAAAGCCAAAATCCAGTGAAATTCATAGCTGAATTATTTTCTAAACTAATCGGTGAGGACTTTAAATCGGACAGTGATATCTCAGCAGCTTATCGCATATGGCTTGAATGCCTCAAAACCGAGAAGACTGATTGTCTGATTCAACAAACTATGGGTTAAAGAAAACTTAATGCAGATTCTTAGACAGAAAGAGGAAATTATATTTGAAAATAACATCATTCCTATTTTAATAACACTTAGCTTGTAATCTTCAACCTTTGTTTAATGTAATATACTCACCTATAAAATCGAACACACCAGAGATCTTATTATCTTTGGACGCAGAAAAAGCACTTGATATGATTGAATGGAACTGTCGATTCACCACATTGCACAAATTTGGGTTTGTGCCAAATATATGTGCATGGCTAAAACTACTTTATACCAGTCCAGCAGCCTCTGTTTGTATTAACGATATTATTTTAAACTATTGCCATTGGCTATTCACTTTCTATATGCATCAGAGATTAAGGGGATTACCAGAGAGGAACTTGAACAGATAATATCACTATATGCAGATGATATGGAGCTGTATATATCGGATCCAAAAACTTTCTTACCAGTAGTCCTTAACGAACTAGCAGATTTTTAAAGACATCTGGACTCAAAATTTAATTTGAATGAAAGTGTTCTTTTTCCAGTGAACTCTGTAGCACACAATATTAGACTGGACAACAACCCATTCATTATATCAGATCAATTTAAATACCTAGGGGTAAACATCACAAGTAAATATAAAGATGTTCTTTCAGCAAAAGTTTGCTGTTAACATGGAAAATATTAAACAAGACGTGAACCGACTGTCTATCCTTCATCTCACATTAGCAGAATGAATCAATACTGTCAAGATGAACATCTTTCCCAAATTTCGTTTTCTATTTCAGAGCATCCCCATATACAGTACATGAACAAATCATTCTTTAAGAAACTAGACTCAATTATAACCTTATTTATTTGGAATTTGAAACATCCAGGCATTCAACTACAAAGAACTAAAGCAGAGGGAGGCATGGCACTACTTAACTTTCAATTTTATTACTGGGCGGCAAATATACAAGCTATAAAGACTTAGAAATTGACATAAATTAATTAATATACACAGGACTGGCAATAGAAGTAAAATCTTCCTGTACTTCTTTATATGACCTGCTTTGAGCCCCAGTAAATATAAATTATCGTCAATATACTAATACTCCAATTGTCCATCAATCACTCAGAATATGGAACCAATGCAGGAATCACTTTAAGGCAGAGACAATTTTATATGTTGCACCTCTACATGATAATCATCTTTTTATACCCTCTTAAACCTACACAGTACTTAATGTTTGGAAAACATTGGACAACGGTATTGAGATAATGTTTTTGCATCTTATGAACAATTATGCTTTGAATCTAACATCCCATCATCACAACTTCTCCACTACTTTCAAATTAAAAATTTTGCCAAAAGCAACCTGCCCAATTTTCCTCACCTTCCACCCATTTCTATTCCAGAGGTAATACTGATCGGACTTAAAGACAAAGACAGCATCTCAATAATATATAAAAACATTTTAAAGTCCCTTCCTTTCAAAGATCCCAGGGAACAATGGGGAAGGGATCTTACACTTAACATCTGAGAAGAGGAGTGGAAGACAGCCATGAACAGAATACATTCTAGCAGTCTAATGGTTTTGCAGGTGGTGGCCACAGACAATTGCTCTCTCCTTGTCCTTCCTGACTGAGTTCTTCCTGAGGCTCTTGATACCTTGCTGGGAGACACAGCAAATCTTCATGAGATGGCACATATGAATGTGTCATCCTGGAGGAGCTGGACTACCTGTGCAACCTGAATCAGATGCAGATACCACCTCATACTACCAGTAATGACAAAGACACTAGCACAACACAAACCTACAGAAGAATCAATCAGGAAGGATAAGGAGAGAGCAACTTTCTGTGGCCACCACATGCAAAACCAGTAGACTGCTAGAGTTGTAACTTTCATTTGTACCAAAGCAGGTGAAGTTGATTCATAATCGCTTATGCTTCATAACTGGACAAATTGATATCGTTGAGGCGTAATTGATTTGGTGTTAGACTGTGATGATTAAGTGTTCCCTTAATTTTTTTGAGCAGTATAGTTCAACATAACGGTAAGAATGTTTTAACTGCAGGAAATTTAACAACCTTAACTGAGTTGCTTTTTGAATTGTTCTCCTTTCCTTTTGTTTTGGATTTATACCAATAAAGATTTATTTACTTAGCATTAGGTCAATAAAAATTTAAAATATATATTTTTTAAAATCAGCACTAACTGAGTTTTATTGAATGTAACTGGGCATAACAAAGTCAATCTAGATATTCAAAGGGACTACAGGTCACAAACTCTTGGAGTCAGTTGCAGTGTGCTATCTGCTTGGGATGAACCTGTGCTGATTTGGTCTTAGTACGTTTTAATGGTAACAAGGTAAACTTTGGGGTTTAGCACTGTGGCAATGTGTCTCAGAGCTACGGACTCTGTTGCATTAGACTAAGACTAAGTGCAGTTGCTGTGTGCTTCTTGGAGTTGGAGCTGGATACTAACATAGTCCATCTTGATACATGGAAATATTTATGTTGTGTAATACAAGAAATATAAAAATATGGATCAACATACACTATTAATCATCATAAAAAAGATGTAGATTTGGTGTCCTTAATTAAGAAATCGCCCATCCACTGGTTTAGAAAGTGCACATTGAAAGATGCTGTCAGTTTTTTGAGATGGGTCTAAGCAGTTACACTCTGTTGGGAGTTTCTTCCATGCTGTATTCCTTCATTCAGGTTTCTTTGCGGGTGTTCTCCAGATCTGATATGAGGTCTCTCACAATATGTACTATATAGAGCTTGTGCTATACTGTAAAGTTTCAGCTGCGATTAGACATTCTTTACAAATACTGTCCCACCCTGACTAGGTATTTTATACACTTTGGTGACTGTCGGATTAATTTGGTTGTTAGAAAAATTTGGGTAAATGATGAATGACACACTTTGGCATTATCTACCTTACTGGGAAACCCTTCACCTACAATACAACCAGCTACATCCAAGACACCACTGATTTCCTACTATAGGCCCCTTACGTGAGGGAACTTTATTGGCCACAATGGATGTTGAGACACTTTACACAAGCATTCCCCTTGATGATGGCATATTGGCATGTGTAAAATATCTAAAATAACATGATTTACCCACAGAGTCAGTTACATAAAAGATAAAAATCACTCTGACATACACAATTTATTCTCATTTGGACAGGATCTTCATCTGCAATAAATGGGGACTGCAATGGGCTGTTGGCTTGCACCGCGCTACATGAACCTATTAATGGCAAAATGTAAGGAAGGAGTTATGTCAATGTGCACTGTCACAGGTGGCTGGGGGGGGTGACTTGGCCGGGACGCCCCAGAGGACTGGAGGACGGCTTACGCCTCCCCCAGACCACGTGGGGGCGACTGCCCTGGTGGCTATGGGGACCCTGGGTACAGAGCTTTGAAGCTCAACCCTGTAGGGGCCCGTGGTGACCGCCAGGGGGCGCCCCAATGCCTATGGAGCCCTGGACCTCAGCACTTCCGCCACACCTGGAAGTGCTGGGGGGAAGAGGATCAGGAACACCCAGAGTGCTTCCGGGTGCGGAGCCGGTACTTCCGCCACAGTGAGGAGTGCCGGCGGAAGTTCATCGGAAGACACCTGGAGCACATCCGGGTGTGTATAAAAGGGAACGCCTCCCTCCATTCAATGGCTTGAGTCGGGTGGAAGAGGACGGAGCTCGGAGGAGAGGAATGGAGGCAGCGAAGAAAGGCATTGTTGAGGGCCTGGACTGAGAATGATTGGTGCTGCGGCACTGGGTTGTGTGCTTCATCAGTTGTAAATAGTGTAAATAAACATGTGTTGGGTGACAAAACAATGTCTGCCTGTCTGTGTCCGGCCTGTATTCCACAGCACCTTAAAACCAATGTTGTATCTTCGTTACATAGATGGCATCTTCATAATCTAGACTGCCAGTGAGAAGGCCCTTCTCCATTTTCATTCCTTGACAATACTGTTCAACTGAAAGATAACACCCTTGTGACCTCTGTTTTCACAAACCAACAGACAGACGGACATACCTGAGAAGTGATAGCTTCCACCTCAAACATATATGTCACTCCATCATTTTCAGCCAAGCAATACTTTACGATAGTATATGGTCAGACCCAATAGACGCAGATAAAAAACTACAGGAATAGACAAGGATACACTTCCAAAATAACAGACATTCAAGTAACCAGAGCTACTGTCGTACCCAGAGTCAACCTCCTGGAATAAAAATACAAAGACAACAAGAACCGCATCCCTGTTGTCATCACCTATCATCTTGAAGCACTTCAAAAAAAAACTTCAGCCAATACTAAAAAAAGATGTCATGTTGAGAGATGTATTCCCAGAACATCCTCTCCTGGCATACAGACACCACCAAACCTGCAGCAAGCAAATATTCAAAGCTCCCTGAGTGAACCAACAGATAATGGTACATCTCACTGCCTACAGTAAAGATGTAAAATATGTGTTCATATTTATAATACAGATTGTATAGTAATACCACACTGCTGAGAAGAACATTGCATAAAGGGATCATTTTCTGCCAGATTATCTAATGTGGTCTGTCTAATTCTGTAACTGACTATAAGTGTTTTTGACCTGTAGTCCCTTTGAATACTTAGATTGACTTTGTTATGCCCAACACTGCACTCTGTGTGGGAAAATCTGGACAAGCACTCCGCCAAAGAATGAATTTATAGAGGTTACACATTAAGCATGGCAACTGAGATTCATCAAGGAGCTCACATCAGTAGCGATGGAGACTGTGAGAAGAACTTTAAAGTCACAGTGCTTATGGGTAACTTCAAAACACAGCAAGACAGAAACTTCAAAACACAGCAAGACAGAAAGGAATGGGAAGTTAGACAGATGCTAAAGTTTAACACTTCACAACATGGTTTAAATAGAGATAATAGTTTTTTGGCCAGATATGAGGATTATTTACATCTCTCTGACTGATCCACATTGTATGGAAATTTCATCAAAAACTTCAAAAGACTGTTGGACAGTTATCTCATCAAAAGATCTTGACTATACACTGTTCTCCGCTCCTGCTAAATGAATCCTAGGCTGGAGAGGTCTGTTCATTTTTTACATTGGAGATGACCCCCTTAAAGGTTTTCCAATGCTGTCTCTGTCCATATAAAAACATGGCATTCCAGCTTCTTGTATCTTGTCTGAAGAAGGGGCCTGAGTTGCCTCAAAAGCTTGTATGTTGTAATCTGTTCAGTTAGCCAATAAAAGGTGTAATTTTGCTTGACTTCTCATTAAACATCATATATAAAAATAAAAGAAGCCAAGGAATGGTCACCTTGGAGATTTTAAATGAACAGTCACTTTTACATTATATCATAGGCGTGGGATATAATACACGAGTAAATGCACAGGTGTATTGCGTGAAAGAGTGAGAGTTAAAACCAAGAACAGAAAAATGACAGCATTACCGTCTTCTAACATATAATAAGGCCCCTTAGCAATCAGAGCAGAAGGGCACGCACCACCAAGGTTACCCTGATGGTAGATGGGTCATAAGTTAGAGAGACAATTATTCTTCAGATATGATTCCACTAATGTGTACTTTTCATCACCATTACTTATAGGGATTTCTAGGTCTTTTCATATCCTCGAAGTGAATCATGTTTATGACAACAGGAGAGAATTTAATGCAGCTGAACGATTGCAATTATTTTTTTTATAAGTTTACATGAAGATATACTTTTTTCCTGTGCTCTGTCCCTTTGAATTGAGAGGAATGTGTAGTGGAATGACATTAATTGAGAGAGGGCAAGACGTTAATGGCTGATATGCTGCAATTAACTGTTAATCAGATGGCCTGCTGAGCAAACTGAGAAGAAACACGAACAAAACAAAACTAGCTGTTCACTGAGACAGCACTTAGATCCGAGGAACATCTCCTCGTGGTACCATACGATGTAGTATGATTTTGATCCCCTGCTAGTCCAATACTATCTCAGGTACACTGCAAATGTGACCCCTTTGAATGGAAGCAACCATGGAAAAATAAATGCACACCAGGAATTGTGTTTTGGCAAACTGGAAGAAGGTCAAATATGTTAAACCAAAGTGTCAGGCTTTGTTATTAAACTCTTGAACACTTTAACAAAGGTAACGATTCAAACCAGTTAAACATAAACAAAATCAGATAGTCATACAGTGGTAAGACACTGCTTAAAGAGTGAGCTTTAAAAATCTTCAATTTGGTATCATGTCATTAAAGTTGCTAAGTAGCTGAAAGTGCGAGGTGTGGGCAAAATCTTGGTGATGGGCATTTCTGAGGATGTTATAAAACTACTTCCCCTTAAATGCCTGCAAGAAAATTCAAGTAGAATGCAAGCTCCTAAAAAGTTCTTTTCTCTCTTTCTTTAGAATTAAATAAAAACTGAAAACAAAAAGAAATGAAAAGACATGATAAAGTTTACACCCACATCTCCCCACCTAGTCCTTTGGCAATTGCCACTAGAACAAAGAGCAAGCAATTCTTTATCATGAGAAACATGAACTAGTGAATAATACATATTTTATTTCATGAATGATGCAGCTGCTGCCCTCTAACGTGTTGTGATTTCAGATAAAAGATGTCTTTCCTGAGAGGACATAGCAATGTAAACAGCCATAGCTGGCAAATAATTGAAAAGTCGGACTTCCAGCATGAGGCCAGAAGGGGTGTAACAATATTAATGCCAATAAGCCATCATTTTATAAAGAATTGAAATGGAAAACATTACCTAAGCGGTGAAGACTGTGGTCGAGCTTAGGAGAGAGAAGAGGTGGTAACAGAAGGGAGCAGTCCCAAAGCAAAAGTAAGAAAGTGCCTCGACCACCCAAAGGCACACACTGATAAACCAAAGCACGAGTATAAACTGGAGCTGCATAAATGATGTATTCACTTTCAGAATGAGCAATAATGTTGTTTTTCAAAACAGTATAAAAATAATAATGCTAATAAAAGAACACAACTCTGATTGGGGCGTAGTTTGTATTTGTAGTGCACTAATTTCATATATTGAAGTCATATAGTCTCTTTTGTCTGTTTGATGGTAGAAAAGAAAAATGACCCTCAATACATCTGACAAGGAGGGAAATCCCTGAATTTCATATCAGTTACCTATGGCACTTTATCTCTGTTTATTTAAGGGCATAAACTTGAGTGGTGGCGTGGTATGGTAGTCAGTGTTGTTGCATCACAGCTCTTGCACTTTTCTCTGGTTCACTGATGGAGTGCTTTCTGTTTTGGTTTCAAATATTTTTATCCACGCACTTCACCCAGGATCACCAAACACAGTTTGCTGTAAGGTTTATTCAAAATGGACTAATACCTCTGCTAGGACTGGATCCTAGATTGCACACATTACTGCAGGCAAAAGGTATTTTGTGTGGTAAAGTGAATATAATGGAATATAACTTCATCTTTTATGGCAAGATTTGAAGAAGTAAAGTATTAGAGGGAAGGTTGCAATTTAAAATTATTAAACACACAAGTGTTGGGAGTGCCTAACAGTTTATGGTGAAGGGAAAAAGGGGGGTAAGATTGAGGCTGAAACACTGTCTGTGACCTTAGTTCCATATCTGCACCTAGAATGTCGAATAAGCTCACAGAATAAGTGTGATGTCACTTCCAGCTTTTCATCTGCCCCTTCCAGTCTCCATAATATTTAAAGAACAGTGTGATCAGAAGTTTTGCATTCACTCGAGGACCAGCTTCTAGGTAAGTCTTAGTCTCCTGAAGAAGCCTTTACAGATCATGCTATAGGAGAAACTTTTTGCTTCGATCTTTCATTTGGAATTGGACATTAAAACTGCAATTTTGCTATCAGCATGGAAAAAAAATCAAACAAGATGTGAACAGACAGTCTAGCCTCCATCTCACATTAGCAGGGAGAATCAATACTGTCAAGATGAACATCCTTCCAAAGCTTGTTTTTCCATTTCACAGCATCCCCATATGTATTAACAAATTGTTCTTTAAGAAATTAGACTCAATTATAATTTAATTTATCTGGAATTTGAGACGTTCATGCATTCAAAAGGCAACTCTTTAAAGACCTAAAGCAGAAGGTGGCATGGCACTACCTGACTTTCAGTTTTATTACTGGGTGGAAAATATACAAGCTATAAAGACCTGTATATCAACACGGACTGATGAATTTACTCAAGCCAGGTCTGCAATAGAAGTAAAACCTTGTTCTACTTCTTTATATGCCCTGCTTTGTGCCCGAGTAAATATAAATTATCATCAATACACCAATAATTGAACTGTTCATCAATCATTCAGAATATGGAAGGATGCAGTTAAAGGAAGAAAAACTGTTGCTTTTCTAGATGGTAATCACTTTTTTCAACCATCTCAATCCTACACATTATTTAATCTTTGGGAAACATCCAGGATTAAAACACTTAGAGAATTGTATATAGATAATGTTTTTAAATCTTATGAACAATTACACTTCAAATTTCCATCAACACAATTTTTCCACTAGTTTCAAATTAGAAACTTTGCTAAAGGGAACCTGCCCAATTTTCCTCACCTCCCACACATTTCTATAAAAAGATTTTAAGGTCTCTTCCTTTTAAAGACCCTCGGGTGCGATGGGGAAAGGATTTTTCACTTAACATCTCTGAAAAGGAGTGGAAGGCAGCTATGCATAGAATACACTAAAGCTCCATATGCGTAAATCATTCAACTTAAAATCTTTTATCGAGCACATTTATCTCATTTAATTTTTGTCCAAAATGTATCCAGACTAAGATTCAATATGGCAATGCTGCAATCAAGCTCCAGCCTCACTGAGCCACGTGTTTGGGGTGTACACCAAATTAACATCATTCTGGACAAAAATCCTTGAATGCCTATGAGACAGCCTTGGTGGCACAATCACTCCCAACCTATTAGATAGATAGATAGATAGATAGATAGATAGATAGATAGATAGATAGATAGATAGATAGATAGATAGATAGATAGATAGATAGATAGATAGATAGATAGATAGATAGATAGATAGATAGATAGATAGATAGATAGATAGATAGATAGATAGATAGATAGATAGATAGATAGATAGATACTTTATTAATCCCAAGGGGAAATTCACATACTCCAGCAGCAGCATACTGATAAAGAAACAATATTAAATTAAAGAGTGATAACAATGCAGGTATAACAGACAATAACTTTGTATAATGTGTATAATGTTAACGTTTACCCCCCCCCCCCCCCCCCCAGGTGGAATTGAAGAGTCACATAGTGTGGGGGAGGAACGATCTCCTCAGTCTGTCAGTGGAGCAGGACATTGACAGCAGTCTGTCGCTGAAGTTGCTCCTCTGTCTGGAGAAGATACTGTTTAGTGGATGCAGTGGATTCTCCATGATTGACAGGAGCCTGCTCAGTGCCCGTCGCTCTGCCACAGATGTGAAACTGTCCAGCTCCATGCTTACAATAGAGCCTGCCTTCCTCACCAGTTTGCCCAGGCATGAGGCGTCCCTCTTCTTTATGCTGCCTCCCCAGCACACCACTGCGTAGAAGAGGGCACTCGCCATCTTATTGCAGATGTTGAAGGACGCCAGCCTTCTAAGGAAGTATAGTCGGCTCTGTCCTCTCTTGCATAGAGCATCAGTATTGGCAGTCCAGTCCAATTTATCATCCAGCTGCACTCCCAGGTATTTCTAGGTCTGCACCCTCTGCACACAGTCACCTCTGATGATCACAGGGTCCAGGAGGGGCCTTGGTCTCCTAAAATCCACCACCAGCTCCTTGGTTTTGCTGGTGTTCAGGTGTAGGTGGTTTGAGTCGCACCATTTAACAAAGTCCTTGATTAGGTTCCTATACTCATCCTCCTGCCCACTCCTGATGCAGCCCACGACAGCAGTGTCGTCAGCGAACATTTGCACGTGGCAGGACTCTGAGTTATATTAGAAGTCCGATGTATATAGGCTGAACAGGACCAGAGAAAGTACAGTCCCCTGTGGCGCTCCTGTGTTGCTGACCACAATGTCAGACCTGCAGTTCCCGAGACGCACATACTGAGGTCTGTCTGTAAGATAGTCCACGATCCATGCCACCAGGTATGAATCTACTCCCATCTCTGTCAGCTTGTCCCTAAGGAGCAGAGGTTGGATGGTGTTGAAGGCACTAGAGAAGTCCAGAAACATAATTCTTTCTGCACCACTGCCTCTGTCCAAGTGGGAGAAGGATCAGTGTAGCATGTAGATGATGGCATCCTCCACTCCCACCTTTTCCTGGTATGCGAACTGCAGAGGGTTGAGGGCGTGGCGGACCTGTGGCCTCAGGTGGTGAAGCACAGCCACTCCATGGTCTTCATCACATGTGATGTCAGAACGACAGGCCAGAAGTCATTCAGCTCACTAGGACATGATACCTTTGGGACTGGGGTGATGCAAGATGTTTTCCAAAGCCTCGGGACTCTCCCCTGTTCCAGGCTCAGGTTGAAGATGCACTGTAGAGGACTCCCCAGCTTCAAGGCACAGACCTTCAGCAGTTGTGGCGATACTCCATCTGGACCCACTGCTTTGCTGGCACGAAGTCTCCTCAGCTCTCTGCTTACCTGGGCTGCTGTAATTATGTATTATGTAATTATTAATAGCCATCTTTGGTGTACTCATAGATGGGCTTAAAGTAGAGAAGGACAAACTGATAGTAGCTGATTTTACCTCACTACTAGCACGTAGACTTATCTGTCTCCATTGGAAGAATCCCAGCCCACTTGCTCTAAGTCAGTGGGTAGCTGATGTTCTATACTATCTGAAATTAGAAAAAAATCTATTTCTTGTTTAGGGGATCTGTTCAAAACTTTTTTAAAAGCATTTATTTTGGGGGAAAAAGGACGTTTCCCCTTCTTTCTCTTATTTTGCCAGCTACTTTTGCCCATACTGTTGACTCTCCACTATTTCTCTCGGGTGGCAGTTGAATTCTGTTTTGGTAGGTTTTATCCCTGCTTTCTTTTTTAACTTTATGATTTTTTTCTTCTTGCTAGTTTGACTTTGAAGTCATTTGTTTTACTGTGTAAGTTCAACTTGATTACATGCAATGTTATTTTCTTAAAACAAAATAAATAAAAAGTAAAACAAAATAATTGGATGTTAAACGGAACATCCCTGGAGACCCCAAACCTTGTGCTTTTGTTGCTTAATCTTATTTACATCTGTAAGCAATCAATGCACAGCATAGATTAACAAATGGCTGGGTGTGCTTCATTGAAAATGCATAAACAAGTTTAATTGTTTGAACTATTTTAACAGATTGGTATCCATAATTAGGCGTCCTTGTCTTGTGTCCATTTCTGTTCTGCATTTACAGTACATGGCTCTGCAGTAAACCCATAAATTAGATAGGAAGCTTAGAAGGCGTTGAAGTGTTTTATGGCTGTGCTAATCATGAAAGGCGTCCTATGAAACAAATACCGACTGCCTTTGCCAGACTGAGAAAAGAAAGCTTGCTGTCATTTAGGAGACCAGACAGTTACAGTAGTTATCTTAACAGCACTCACAAAAAATGCTAGACAGCACAGTTGCACAGAAGGTCAAAAGTAAGGTAGTGAATATTTAATCACCAAGCAGAGAAGAGCAAAAAATAATCTCTTGTGGGGGAAGACGTGTTCTGCAGCTCATACTAAAGTATGGCTCCCCTCTACATGTCTGATTCAGTGCTATGACACTATAAACCAAGTCAGCAGTTTGTCCCAGGTGACTCCAACATGTGGTATGCCTTTTAACTGCCTCAATGGTTTTAAAATTGGCTTTGTTTTTTACATTTACTACTGCAATTAACAATACAGTTCTGTAAATTTCTGAGCCAAAGTAAGCATAGCTTGGTACTCCAATCGAGATACACACGAGTTGGCCTCATAAGCCACTTATACTACAGTCGGTGCTTCATACTGGTTTTCATGGGAGCTCCACTGTCCAGTGCTAAAAATACCTGAAGGAGATGAGAATCACGTGTCTGTGTAAGTCACAGATTTCGAAACCACAAATCAAAGTAAATAAATTCTGTGCAACCCAAACAATAAAATTTATTTTTCAAATCCTGAACTGGCAACCGCCTCGACATTTACTACATTGCTGCACCTGTACTCACTGCATGGAGTGTGGAAGTAATCAGCCCCAAAAAAAGAAGTACATGGGAAGAGTAAAGTCATTTTCACAGTTGCTAATAGCCTGAAATTTGCTTCAATTAAATGGCGAGTCTGATGGTAATTGATACAACCTTCATAATAGAGTTTGTGGAAAAAAAAATAAGAATAAAGCTGGTTATTTGTAAGCATATGTGACCTGAAACTGTGCAGCTTAGGGAAATATACAGATATTAAAATTATTTTAATCAACAAAGCATACTCACATTTTTTTTTTTTTATTTATAAACGAGACTGGGTGAAAGTTCACTATTTGACACCAACCGACAGCAAGCAGTATGGGTTGAAGGCTTGGTCAGCCATGATTAAACACTGAGAAAGCTCTTGTCTCCTCCCCTTCTTTTATTATTTTCATTTTTCTCTTTTATTCTTACACTAGACAAAGAGCCCGTTTCGACAACGTAAGATGAAATGGGCACGAGTGGAATAGTAATAAGTATAAGCACCACAAACCTGATATAGGTGTATTGAATGAATGCGTAATTGAATCAGAATGCGTAATTAGGCCTCGAGCTGTAGTCGAAATCACCTTTCAGGCCTCTACAGCTTTAATCGAAGTCGCCTTTCTGTTTGAATTTTTGTGGCCATAAATCCGCCGCCTGCCGCGATGTTCGGGTTGGATGTCAGTCCAAGTCACCTTTCTCTTTGAATTTTCGCGGCTGTAAATCCGCCGCCTGCCGCGATGTCGGTCTCGTAAGGTTTTTCGGGCAGCTGCGCAGAAGGCGACTGCGCATTCGGCTTCGGACGGACGTGAGTGAGTGAGTGAGTGAGTGAGTGAGTGAGTGAGTGAGTGAGTGAGTGAGTGAGTGAGTGAGTGAGTGAGTGAGTGAGTGAGGAGGCTGGTGAATTATGTATTAAGATTGCAAACAGCTTGCATTCATGTGGTGCTGACATGGAAAACCTCAGTGATCTGCTTGAGAAAGAAAAGAAGGAGAGAGTGAGACCAATGGATAGAAACAGAGACTACGTGAGTGGTCTACCCATCACTTTTTAAAATAAGGTGCATCATACAGAACTTTTAAAAGCAAGTTCTGTCATGGTACATACATGCCTGTTATATTTACATAAAAGCACCCTGAGATGACAGAATACAAAAGATATGCCAAGAACACACACATTAATGATCACTTTACATTTTCCCCTCCATGTGCTACCGTGGACTTTAAATGACTACTTTTTTATTTTAGCTTGCTTGTATTCTTGCACTGACAGTAAATCAATAACTAAACCATACTGTGGATTAGATGTGCTCGCTTTCATGTCAGGACAGCAGGTTTTGAAAAACAATTTGTCAAAATATCATATCTGATAGGCACCAAAGGGAAAGGGCAAAAACCTCAGGGCGATCAAATAAAAATATTTAGCTCCATGCTGGTATGAAGTCAAAACGTTCTGATGTTCAATAAAATGAGATAAAGTGAGTACAGTAGAGTTCAATACTCACAAACACACTGTAACAACTGTTTTAGAGAGTAGTGAGACATTCTAGGATGTCCTGTCATTTTATACTTTAAAAAAATCAAAGCTGCAATATGTCTAACGTGATGGACGGCCCACATTCTTACCCAGCCGGGATGCCATTGAGGTACAAGGGCAGGGGTAGACAGCTTACACTGGGCTTTGTCTCCCTCAGGACGATAGATGGCAGAGAGCCCAAGCTCGGATACCCGCACAGGTGCCCACAAGGCATGCCAGGTGTTGTGGTCCCCAAGAGTAGCCTCGTTGGGTCCCGTGAGTGCCACCTAGGGGAACTGTGGGATTTGGGAGTCCCTACTCTGTACGGCTCCAACCTCACCTGGAAGTGCTTCGGAGCTGCAGTGTCATGTCACAGGAAGCACTCCCAGGGATTATATAAAAGGAGCTGCCTGCCTCAGATAGACGTGCCAAAGTTGGGTGGAAGGTGGACGAAGTTTGCAAGGAGTAGTGGAAGAGACAGTGGAAAAGTGACCGAGATAAAGAAGAGAGAAAACAGTTATTGTGTGCTTCTGTGCTTATTGTACTTGTGGTTGTGGTGGGAAACGCTTGATTCAAAGAGTTTCCCACAATGAAAGACTCTTTGAGTCTTTTAAACCCTGTGTCTGCCTGTTTGTGTTGGGTGTTTGTGGAGCTGGAGCATCTTGGGTTGTTAATTGAAACATATTTTGGACAAGACAGCAATAAAATGCAAGGGTGATTGGGGGCTAAAGTTAAGATTATTGCATTCCCCCTTTTTGCTAAATGGTAGCAGCATTTTAGGGCTGCTCTAGTGAGTCATTGCCTGTTATTTGCAATACTAGCAGACACCCTGTTGGCACACACCTGTGGGGCCACTGGGTATACATCTTCCAGTACTTCTCCGCAGTACTTTTATGAGGATTCAGCTGACCTAGGTGTAATTTTTTGGTATGCTACCACGGCACTGGAAGTATTGGCAAGACAAGCCTTAAAGTGACCTCTTACTCCAAGTTGTAGTGAGACTGGAGTTGAGGAGCAGAGGCAAAAGCTCTCTTGGCAAAGAGGAAGAGTAGACCAGAGAGAAGGAAAGATGGACTGGAGGCAGGAGGAAGAAAGTATGAAGAGTGTTTTTTGGGACATGACATCACTGACCTAAGGTTTCCCTTCACCCTACCCCAGCTTATATGTACCTGTGTATACTCAAATATACCTCAATACATAATGTGTTTAACTAGAGTCTGTTCTCGACTAGTTTTTGATCTGGGTCGGGGAATTGCTATTCTGTGCCCCTTTGCAGGCTCATGAAACCTCAAAAAAAGGTTTCATCACCAAAATTAGGCCTTGCTTTCAAAACACAGACCTGTTTGCACAGACAGTCTTGAAAAACTAATTGGCCCTCACAGATACAAAAAAGAAAAGTTCCCAAAAACTTTGCAGCCTGTACAGGCCAAAAGAAGTCCAAATCTATCAGCTCATAAAGGGAGGGGGAACTGTGAAGATCTCTGGCTCAGAATAAGAAAAGCAAGGATTCTTAAAAATGGTTCATTTACAAAATGTCTTGTTCACGAGTGATGGGGAAAAAGGTCTGTGTGATCGACAGGCGGATAGGGGTGGCAAGTACAGTTCGCTATACTGATCCATAATGTTAAAGAAGGAGCTGAGCCCTCAATTTACCAGTTGATCTACATCCCTACTCTTACCCATGGTCATGAGCTTTGGGTAATGACTGAAAGAATGAGACTGCGAGTACGTGGCTCAAAATAAGCTCTCTCAGCAGAATGGTTGGCTCTTCCTTAGAGAGAAGGTGAGAAGCACAGGAATCCAGGAGAGGCTCGGAGTAGAGCCACTGACCCTTTGCATCGAGAGAGCCCAAATGAGGTGGTGTGGGCATCTGATACAAATTCCTCCCGGATGCCTTTTTGTAAAGGTTTTATGGGCACGACCACCTGGGAGGAGACCCAGGGAAGATCCAGTGCTTCTGAAAGGATTATATCTCCCAGATGGTCTGGGATCACCTCGGGAACCCAAAGTATGAGTTGGCAAGTGTGGCTGGGGAAAAGGACGTTTGGGATTTATTGCTAAGACTGTTGCCCCCACAGCCTGGTCTCGGATAAGCAGTAGAAAATAAATGAATGAATGAATTTACAAAATGTTCAAAAACAAAGCAAGAGCCAAAGACGTCAAAATGTCTGAAATCTAAAACATACAAACCAAGTAACAACAGCAAAGATCAATAAAGACTGCTTATGAAATGAGGAATCCACAAAGAATGTTATGACTTTGTTTTGCTCTTAATTTTTCAAAGCTTTCTTTTAGAAATGTTTTGCTCTTTATTTGACCCTTATTAGGATTTGGGCTATGAGGATTCTAAGTGTTTTTTACATTAAAACTTTATTTAGTGTTGCTGAAAATATTTTGTGCCATTCTGACTCCATTTTGCTTTGTTATGGGTGCTGTGTTTTTGTTGGCCAGATGTCAACATACATTTTGGAGGTGTGGTCTCTGAGGTCACAAGCGGTCATCAATTTACTGACAGGATAAAGGGTCAATACTGGCAGTCATTATATATCCAATCTTATAGATAACTTACTAAAAGATTAGTTACATTGTTTCTTTTCCTTCGCTTAAGCATATAACCTTTGGCAACGTTTTTCGATTTTGTTGTTCAGGTTTTGGTTTTTGGCTTGTTGAAAACGCAGTCTGACCTTTGGTTTTGATCTAGCTGCATGTCTATGACTACATCTCATTTTATGGTCCTCCTCTTTCAGACAATACTGTCTCTACATTTAAGATATGGCAGAGAGATGAACAACATGAGCTGGAAAGATCCTTAAATTCTAAATTCAGACACTATTCGCAGCAGCAGTGTAGGAGGGCCCCGCCACCTTAGGCTTAAATCACAAGAAACAAGGAACTCATATATATATTTTGTTGAACTTTATTATGTTCCATGTGCTTTGTGGATGGTCCCCCAATCACTGCCAGGAACTGGCCTCTGTCCTATAAATCAGGAGGGCCTCCTACAGTCCCAACCAGTTTATTGTGATTGTGCGGGGAAGTTACTGAATTTTCTTGCGTTTATTATTATTCTGCAATTTAAAGTTCTGTCTATCGAATTTCAGGATTTTTTAACATTTTGCTCCATTTTTGACTGCTCTTTGGATATCTGTTTTGAGACTTGTGTGAGTTGGATTGCTTTCTGTGTTACATGTAACTCCTTTATGCCTTTTGTGCTATTTGGAGCTTCATGGTATTAAAGAACATTTTTTACTAAATATCTTATTACTATCACCCCCATAGTGAGCATTTTTCAAAGTGTGTTTGGAATTACATGTTTTGGGACTCCTAGTTCAAGACAGACAAGGCCTCAGTTCTGTGCTTTTGCTAATGTTTGCAAGGTTCTCTTGTCTTTCAATCTATTTTTGATATTCTGTTTTTTTTTTTTACTTTCTGCTCTTGTTTAAGTATATGCTTTTGGATTTTGGAATTGCTATTTTTGAGTTTCTCTATTGGCTATGATTATTTTATAACCTTTTTCATTAAAAAATGTATTATTTATTATTTTATTATTTATTTTGTTTATTAAAATACTGATTTTTGTTCCTTGAGTCAATAGTTTTCACGGTCCCCCTCTCCTGTTTTTTCCACTTTTGGCTTCATTTATGCCCATGTAGGCCATAAAGTCTGCATCTTGAGTTTTGTGCCTAGGCTGATTTTGTGTTTCTAGGCTCATGAAAAGTTTGACGCTTAGGTTTTGTATTAGAAACCTTTTTTGGGTTTCGTGAGCTGGGCAGATCTTAAAAGAGCCATGTTAGTGATAGTGAGGGGGTCCAGCAGAAGAGTAATTTTATTTTTAATTTTTAACAGCATCCTATTATTTTTTCCATTTTTTGTGATTATTTAACATTTCATACTATAGAGATTCTGTTTAACTGGTTTATTTTTCTATCTGAACATTAAGTAAAGGTGTTAAAATAATGTTACACCATTTCCAACACCATTTTGATTATTTGTGGTCAGTGCCATTTTGTGAATCCTGTTGTCATGATGTGAGTTCCAGCTGCCCAAGGCGTGGCTTCTGAGGTCATGACTCGAGGGGTCAAATGGGTTGAGAGGTTAAAAGGTCATCTCAGTGGCCATTTTGCATTTGAGTTTGTGGATAACACTCTCTAAAATGTTTCTTTGTCATTTCTTTGATATTCTTTCTTTCGGTAGCAAACTTTTGGCTATGAAATTTTCACTTTGATTCTCATGTTTTGTCCTGGGCTTTACAAAAGTGTGGTTTGATTTCCTGGTTTTGATCTTTTGCATGTTTTATTTATCATTTCTTATTACCTGGACCTTCTCTTTAAAGTACTATCTCTCCAAACTGAGATAGTACAGAAACTCGGATATCAAAAATGAGTGACCCCAAAATAAGACAGGTTTATAGGGCCATAAGAGATGTCCAAGGGGATGTAAAGAATATCTTCAAACAGCTTGCAAATATCATAACTTCATTTCATCAAGTAGTGGAAGCACTCAATGAAATAAAGATCCATCCATCCATTTTCCAACCCGCTGAATCCAAACACAGGGTTGCGGGGGTCTGCTGGAACCAATCCCAGCCAACACAGGGCGCAAGGCAGGGAAACAATCCCAGGCAGGGCGCCAACCCACCACAGTGAAATAAAGATTCCTTCAATATTGCATGTATCTATGTTGAAACCTGACAGTACTTGTTCTTACTATGCCCTATCTTCTCATCCACAGCCTGTGTCTGTAGAGGGCATGAATTACTTTGCAGTCCAGTCTATGCTGAATATCTGAAGGAGGGGTACCATGGTAGAATATCTGGAGAGGTTTCAGTCCTGAGAATAGCTCCTGGGTCAAGTTTTTCTACAGCAATTTACTTGTCTTGCTGATCAGACTTCATTCCTGTTTTCCACCCAACCCTGAATGGTGCATTTGTAGACCACTTCATAAAAGGATGGCTATGTTATGAATCCATTTCAGTTTTAATTTTTCACAGCATCGATTCAGTGTTTTTTTCCTCTTTTTGGGATGATTTAGGATATTTTGTACTATGAGGATTCTGCTTATCTGGTTTATTTTTTATGTAAACCTTGATTAAAGGTATCAAAATAATTGCACAATTTTGAATGTTATTTTGTTTTTTGTAAACACTGCCATTTCGTGGATTCCCATTGTCATGACGCAAATTCCAGTTGCCAGATGTGTGGCTTCTGTGGTCATGACTCAAGAGATCAGTTGGGGTGAGAGGTTAAAATGGCATCTCAGTGGCCCTTTTGTATTTGAGTTTGCAGATAACACTCTCTAAAACCTTGTTCTTTTTTGGGTAATGAACCTTTAGCTGTGAAATCACATCGATTCTCTTGTACTTTCATTAAGCCAAAAACAAAATAGTTTGATTTCTTGGTTTTGATCTCTTGCATGTTTTGATTATCACGACTTATTTCCTTGTTTTTCTCATTAAAATATTCTTTTCTACAAATTGAGATAGTACAGGTAGGTGGAATCCAATCTTGGGTACATTTTAGGGATTGTACAGATGAAAACTGCGTACAATTTAAAAGATACAACCTGTGCCTCACACGCATGGAAAAGGAATACATCTCTGAAGAATAGCTTACAAAAATGGAGAAGTTATTGTTTAAGATTCCATTCTCAATGTTGTTTTAATATGTTGATGGAAGATTTGTTTAAGTGTTGGCAGGGTTTAGTGAGTGTTCTTTTGACTATTTAGTCATTTTTTCCCAATGTTTTTATTGTCATCAAAAGAGGTGTTTTTAGAAACTGAGAAATATTACAACTAGCAAAATCTCTAAATGGCAAATATTGGCAGTAGTTTACTTGGAGAAAGTTTAACTTCAGGCAGAGCTGTTTAAATAAATTAAGTTCTTTTTTGATGCGTAATTCTTAATACCAGGCCCAAATGGTTTTAGTGTGGTAGCATCTGAATTTTCCTAAGGAATTAATAAAGTTTATCTAATCCAATCTAAACTAATCTCATGCGGAATATCTAATCAAAGGAGCAAACGGAATTTATTCCTTAAAGGTTCCTTTTTATATAAGAACATGTGATGGTGCATGAAGTTGATGACTCCACACTGTAGCAGTAGAGGTGTGGAGCCACCTCTAACACCCTCAGGTACCACTCCAGACACTGGATAAAAGTCCAAGACTTCTTTTTTTTGTTATACTGTGCACAAAGCACCCTCCACTCCACACTCATATAAATACAATAAACTCTCTTATAAATCAATCCTCCTTGCCCAGATACTTTGCCACCCTACCTCCCAGCTCAGCTCAGTGTCTGGGATTTCCCACAGTCCTTTTATATGCCCTGACCCGGAAGTGGTTCCTGGCCAAGCCCACAAGTCCTTATTCCCTCCGGGTCAGGGTAAACAGTCCTTTCTTCAGCCCGGGAGCATGTCGTTCCTTCCTGTCCCGTGATGCTGACGCACTCCCGGGTTATAGGGCACATAAGAGCCCACTAGCCCCCCTACAGCGACTCCCGGTGGCCCCCAAGGTATCCAGCAGGGCTGTGTATACAAACTACAAAGTCCATGAGGCCCTGCTGAAACTCGGGGCACCATCATGCTGTCCGGAGGGCTCCTCCTAGCGGCCTGGGGGTGGCGACCGGAGTCTGTAGCCGGTCGTCCATCACAACACCCTTATTAAAATTTCAATTTTCAAAACCACTGTATATGCACTCACAGGCCACTTTATTAGATACACCTGTTCAACTGCTTGTTAATGCAAATATCTAATCAGCCAATCACATGGCAGCAACTCAACACATTTAGGCATGTAGGCATTGTCAAGACGACATGCAGAAGTTCAAACTGAGCATCACAATGGGGAAGAAAGTTGATTTAAGTGACTTTGAATGTGGTATGGTTGTTTGTGCCTGACGGGCTGATCAGAGGATTTCAGAAAGTGCTGATCTGCTGGAATTTTCCTGCACAACCATTTCTAGGGTTTAAAGAGAATGATCAGAAAAAAGGGAAAATATCCAATGAGCAGCAGTTCTCTGGGCAAATATGCCTTGTTGATGCCAGAGCTCAAAAGAGAATGGCCAGACTGGTTTGAGCTGAGAGAAAAGCAACAGTAACTCAAATAGCTCTTTACAACCAAGGTATGCAGAATAACATCTCTGAATGCACAACACATTGAACCTTGAAGCAGATGGGCTACAGCAGTAGGAGACCAAAGCAGGTGCCACTCCTGTCAGCTAAGAACAGGCAACTGAGGCTACAGTTTGCACAGGCTTACCAAAATTGGACAAAAGAAGATTGGAAAAACGTTGCCTGGTCTAATGAGTCTCGATTTCTACTGGAACATTTGGATGGTAGGGTCAGAATTTGGCATCAACAACATAAAAGCATGGATCCATCCTGCCTTGTATCAATAGTTCAGGCTGCCGGTGGTGGTGTAATGGTGTGGTAGATATTTTGTTGCCATGCTTTGAGCCCCTTCTTACCAAATAAGCATTGTTTAAATTCCACAGCCTACCTGAGTATTGTTTCTGACCATGTCCATTCCTTTATGACCACATAATGGATGGCTTCTGATGGCTACTTCCAGCAGGATAACACAGCATTTCACAAAGCTCAGATCACCTCAAAATGGTTTCTTGACCATGACAAGGAGTTCACTATACTCAAATGGCCACAACAGTCACCAGATCTCCATCCAATAGAGCACCTTTGGGATGTGGTGGAACAGAAGATTTGCATCATGGATGTGCAGCTGAACTGTGTGATGCTATCATTTCAATATGAACCAAAATCCTTGAGGAATGTTTCCAGCACCTTGTTGAATTTATGCCATGAAGATTTACAGCAGTTCTGAAGGCAAAAGGGAGTCCAAACATGTACTAGCAAGGTGTACCTAATAAAGTAGTGAGTGCGTGTATGTACGTACAGTAAATTCATATCTCCTGCATATGAACACTGAGATACGGCATGCAGGTGTCAGAATATCGATTGCCTTCATTAAGAAAGCGTTGTTGTCTGACTCTTTCACTGCACTTTTTCTCAGTCACTCCCAGTCCCGCTGACTGCAGTGCTTTGGGTGATCAAGCCGACTCCGCACATCTGGATCGCTGATTCTGCGGCTTAAGTCCATATGAATGCACGACTGAATGAACTGCTGACACATGCTGTCGAGTGCTAGAATGCAGCTGCCATGGGTCAAGCAGCTTACTTGCACTTTACACTGAGCTTTCATTTCAGATTTAAAAAAAAAATGTGTTTCAGTTTTGCGCATTTTTCTGAAAGTCTCTTTCCGGACTCAGATTTAAGATGAATACTCATTTCAGGTAAATCTTTAGCAGAGCTGGATAATGATGAGCACACATCTATGGACAGCAAGACATTGTAAGAAGAAGTAGAATGCAAGAAATGAGGCTGATCTGTGAAACATCCTGCACTACTTGTGTTATGATTATTTATTTTTTTCATTTTTCATATGGTTTTAAATGAGTTTTACATCAATTTGTAGGGTTTTGATACCCAAGGAATTAAAAATCCAACTTTTGTTTTTTTGCTCCAAGTTAGTTTTAAGGTTGTTAATTATTTTTGCGATCTTTCTGATGCCATTTTGTGGCTTTGTCATTGCAGGGGTGGTGAAGAGCAACAGTATAAAAGTCAGCACAAAGCACTTCCTGGCCATTTCAGATTACAGATCAAACCTGGGAGTCAGGGAGTCCGTTCCTTTGATTGATATTTAGTGTACTAACCCTGGGCTTTGACTCGTGATAACAAATTCTGATCTCGGTTTGGGCTTTGGGGACAAACAGGACAGATCACAGGTTTAGAATTTGGACTTGGTTTTGTTGACTGTGCTTCATTTTCTGGTCCCGTACATTTCTAACTGCCTCCTGGATGTTTCTAGGCAGGATAACTTGACTATGGGACTCTGGCACACTCACTTTGCACTTAGGTTGTGCGGTATACCAGTACTGGAAAATTGTGGAGAGAAAAAAGATTTAAGACATTACGGTACCAGTATTTCAGGATTTTCAGTACCAGAAGTAAACATCAACTTTCCTCCCAGTCCCCATGTTGCCATCAACACTTGCTATCGCAGTTGTAGGAAAAACATCAATTTTGTAGACTTCTACACAATTGGAACTTCATAGGCCCACCTAAACCTCATGTGTATCTAGAAAAGTGTCTGTTGAGTGTATATGTATTTAGTCAAAAGTCAAAGTCAAGACACTAGTTAAGTAGTATATTTTAGAATAACAAAGCTCAGTCTTTTGACTCACATAAACAGAAGTGATTACATCTCAGTAACCGCGCTGGGGAAGCTTTAGGTTTTCACTCAGCATTGAAAATACTAAATAAAAATGAACAGATAAGCTACACTGAACTGAACGGCCTGCTCTTGTCTTGTTTCATACTTTTTTTCTGATTTGAAACATCAATCTTTCTTCATTTTATATAATACTTACCAATAAGAGCATAGTAATCTATAATGTTATAAAGGCACTTTGTAGCAAAGGGTAGCAAGGTTACAAAATGGAGACACGTGCTGAAGGTCAAAACTGTCGAACAGAAATCAATTTAGGTGGCTGCATTGGTCATCTTGTAATGCTTGGATTAGTCATTTCTTGAAATTATCACAAACTGCGTTGCCTTGTCCATGCAGGACTGTATGGTGCAGAAGAACAGAAGCCATTAATAAACAATCATTCATTCATTACCTTAAGGTCGGGATTACAAGATGCTCCAAAGTAGACTGGTACATTCCTGGGCTCTCCTAATAGGTCTACGTTTTTGGTGTATCTTCTTAATTCTTTGACAAAAATGAAACTCTACGGTGTCATGGCATTCTGTTGGAAGCAGGATTCACTCATAGCCAAATTCCTGTCTTGACATATACACACAGTACTGTGCAAAAGTTTTAGGCAGGTTTGAAAAAATGTTGTAAACAAAGAATGCTTTCAAAAATGGAAGTGTTAATCATTTATTTTCATTAATCAACAAAATGCAGTGAATGAACAAAAGAGAAATCTAAATCAAATCAATATTTGGTGTGACCACCCTTTGCCTTCAAAACAGCATCAATTCTTCTAGGTACACTTGCACACAGTTTGTGAAGGAACTCGGCTGGTAGGTTGTTCCAAACATCTTGGAGAACTAACCACAGATCTTCTGTGGATGTAGGCTTCCTCAAATCCTTCTGTCTCTTCATGTAATCCCAGACACACTCGATGATGTTGAGATCAGGGCTCTATGGGGGCCATACCATCACTTCCAGGACTTCTTGTTCTTCTTTATGCTGAAGATAGTTCTTAATGACTTTGGCTGTATGTTTGGGGTCATTGTCCTGCTGCAGAATAAATTTGTGGCCAATCATACGCCTCCATGATGGTATTGCATGATGGATAAGTATCTGCCTGTATTTCTCAGCATTGAGAACACCATTAATCCTGACCAAATCTCCAACTCCATTTGCAAAAATGCAGCCCCAAACGTTCAAGGAACCTCCACCATGCTTCACTGTTGCCTGCAGACACTCATTATTGTACTGCTCTCCAGCCCTTCGATGAACAAACTGCCTTCTGCTACAGCCAAATATTTCAAATTTTGACTCATCAGTCCAGAGCACCTGCTACCTTTTTTCTGCATCCCAGTTCCTATGTTTTCGTGCATAGTTGAGTTGCTTGGCCTTGTTTCCACGTCTGAGGTATGGCTTTTTGGCTGCAACTCTTCCATGAAGACCACTTCTGGCCAGACTTCTCCGGACAGTAGATGGGTGTACCTGGGTCCCACTGGTTTCTGCCAGTTCTGAGCTGATGGCACTGCTGGACATCTTCCGATTTTGAAGGGTAATAAGCTTGATGTGTCTTTCATCTGCTGCACTAAGATTCCTTGGCCGACCACTGCGTCTACGATCCTCAACGTTGCCCGTTTCTTTGTGCTTCTTCAAAAGAGCTTGAACAGCACATCTTGAAACCCCAGTCTGCTTTGAAATCTTTGTCTGGGAGAGACCTTGCTGATGCAGTATAACTACCTTGTGTCTTGTTGCTGTGCTCAATCTTGCCATGACATGAAACTGTCTTCCACAACCTCACCTTGGTAGCAGAGTTTGGTTGTTCCTCACCCAGTTTTAAGCCTCCTACACAGCTGTTTCTGTTTCAGTTAATGACTGTGTTTCAACCTACGTGTGACATTGATGATCATTAGCACCTGTTTGGTATAATTGGTTGATCATACACCTGACTATAATCCTACAAAATCCCTGACTTTGTGCAAGTGTACCTATATGAATTGATGCTGGTTTGAAGGCAAAAGGTAGTAACACCAAATATTGATTTGATTTACATTTTTATTTTGTTCGCTCACTTTGCATTTTGTAAATTGATAACAATAAACAATCATTATTTATATTTCTGAAAGCGTTCTTTGTTTACAGCATTTTTTCACACCTGCCTAAAACTTTTGCACAGTACTGTATATTTTTATAAAAATAATAATAATCTGATATGTGTGTTATGTCCAGAAATGCATCAGCCCTCATTTTCAGCTTTGAAGTAAATTTATTGGATACATTTTAAAGCTTTTGTGTCATGTTTCTTCTGATGCCCCATAAGCCACAATTGTGAGCTGAACAGGAAAATGCTTTTTTATTTTTTATGTATTACGGCTTCAATTAATTATGTAAAATTCTGGCGTGTAAAATAATCAGAGAAGAGTTTTAGTTATAAGCGGAAAAAGCCCTATTTAATGTATAAAGACAATGCTAGTTTTGTATAATACCCTTAGTTGAATGTTCTACCACAGATTGTTCTTAAGCCCTGCAGAGTGCTTTTAAAGGACCACAAATTGCAAATTGCAGTGGGCGAAGAGGTGGGTGGAATAAGTGAGAGTTCTATGATCTTAGTATTTGCGGAACTATAGCGGAAATAGTCTAACACAGGAGTTGCTGGGTGTCTTCTACATTCCTTTCTAGCAATTCCTTTTTCCTAGGCACATTTGAATAATCATATCCTGTCTGCTGTGATGGTTCAACAAAAAAATTACAAAAATGGGTTGAATAGGCGTACAATCACCACAGGGCAGACCAGAACAACTTGGACTAGGCCTCACCCTTTACCAACCCAAACCCAAGCACAACAGGTAGGCTTTCAGCCCAGCACAGGCCCAAAATTGATCTTAGATTTCTAAATATCAAAAGTCTCACAATAATTAAAAATGTCCTTCAAGGGAAATCACTGTGAACCTCTGGCTTTTAAAGCAACAATGAAACATTTTTCCTTTATAATTAATTTAATAATCAAAAAGAAGTACAAAATGGCAAAGCAAAAAATAGGGCAAAACGAGTTTGCCCTAAAAGACAACCTAAAGTAACAACAGCCAGTTTAAAACACAAAATCAGGTTCAAAAAAACAAGCAAAACATCCAAAAAATCAGAAATTCCAAACAGAACTTACTATAATGATCCACACTCCACCACAAACAATCACTTATTACCAGGCCTTACCCCTTGGCCAGAATATAAAGGCAGTCCTTCGGAAGTGATGTCACAGTGGATCTGCCTCTTCAGGTTCCACCACAGATCTAGAGGAATATAAAGAAACTTAGACATACAATATAAGAATACTGTGGTAGTTCAGCCCACATATAAACAGATAGACACAGAATGTCCCAAAAACACACCCGTTTATTTACAGATTCCAGCACACAACACAGTGCCCATGCACCAAACACCCTTCAAAAGTCTGTCTCTCCCATTTGGACTTCCTTCAGCTGCCTTTACTCTTCTCCTCCCAAGCTCCGTCTTCTTCCTCCCGACTCCGGCTCGTCTATTCGAGGGAGGCAGCCTCTTTTATAGCCACCCAGATGTGCTCCAGGTGCTCTGTGATGGTCTTCCGGCAGCACTTCCTGGTGTGGTGGAAGTGCTGACATCCAGGGCTCCACAACCCCCCTAGCACCCCCCTGTGGTAGCCACGGGCCCCAATAGGGTTGAGCTTCATGCTCGGTGGCCATGGCCCTCATACAGACCAAGGCAGCTGCTCTCTCGTGTCCGGGGGAGGTACAGTCCCTCTCTTGGTCCTTCCAGGCGTCCAGGCTGGGCATAACCCACAGCCGTCTGCCACAATACTTAATAATTAAAATATTCACAAATATCACAAAGTTACATCAAAGCAAAACCAACCCCGAAAGAGAATTAAAATAATGTCAAATCTAATTTATGACAAACAATATAAAAATGTTAAAATAAAGCATACTTGAACCTGGAGTTAGACACAGGCTCTCTCTAATAAACAAATGTTTTAATTGGGTGTGCAAATCTCTATGCCTACGATTCTAAGAACTCTGTCTGTCACGTGATTATTCGCAAACCAGTGGTGCTGTAGCCTAGATCCTGGTCTAAATCAAAAGCTTATGATGTGATTTTGATATATTGTCTTAGTCCCTGAGAGGAAATTGTCTTTTCACACGACCTTTGGAGGTCAGAGCACCGGGTCAGCCATTGTACAGCATCCCAGAGGAATTTTCAGGTTCAGGGCCCAACAGAGTAGGCAGCAATGGGATCTGAACTGGCAACATTCCAATAGAGAGCAGTACAGATCTTTAGCTTTAGAGCCACCATTCTGCCTTTATTATTACTTGAAACATATTTTTTTAAGATAAGTTATTGTCATGGTCATATCTTAGTTCTTGTGCTCACTGGTCTCATCTGTATTAGGAGAAAAGCTACAGTTTTCATAAAGTTGCCATATCCGTCACAAATAATTGATCAAGTCATATTCTGCACCACACACCGCTTCTATCTTGTCACTAGAGGATGTTTCAGAGACAGACATACACTTACAGTATTTGACAGTGTTATGTAACATGAGAGCAGATGAAAGAATCAGCACAGTATCCAGTTTCACATTGTCCCTAGGCTAATTCAATACATTTGCGCACTTCTATAGAGAAAACATCTATTATTGTAAGACTTTAGCTATTAAAAACACTGATGGTTACATACTGGTCCTGCTGCAGGAGCTCAGGAGGCACGTTCTGGATGGTGCTGTTTGCTCCTTCTCGAGACTACTATTTTGAAATGTTTTTGCTGGGAAATAATTGTCGATCAGACTGTTTTATCTTGGAAAATGCCCCGCAGAACACCTTCCACGCAATTTTGCCTGAAGGACACATGTAAAAGCACAGACACGTACACATACCAGTGTTTACCCAGACAAATGGATTTATTTCTTGCCAAGATTTACAAAACAATTTCTGCCCTTGAGTTGTTAAGAACTGCTTTTATTTCTTCTGCTTCTTGCTTTCTGGATATTTTCAATGTTTCAACTGTTCAGCTCTGCTGCTTGTGGAAGCCAGCCCCGGATACAGAAATACAGACACCTGAACATCTACAAAAAGCACATGTTTATTTACATAAAGTCCACACAGCACACGGTGCCCCTGCACCACACACCCTCTTCATGGGCCCTGATTCGGTCTTTCACCACCTCCACTCCTCTCCACTGAGCTCTGCTTTCTTCCTCCCGACTGCAGCTTATGACTGGAGGGAGGCGGCCCCTTTTATAACCACCTGGACGTGCTCCAGGTGTTCCCTGATTGACTTCCAGCAGCACCTCCTGGTGTGGTGGAAGTGCTGACTGAGCACCCGGAAACCCTCCGGGTGTCCTCAGTATTCCTTCCACCAGCACCTCTGAGTGTGGCGGAAGTGCTGACGTCCGAGGCCGCACAATCGTCCGTGCGCCCCCAGGCAGGGCGGCTGCCCTCTCATGGTCCTGGGAAGGCACAGTCCCTCTCCTGGTCCATCCAGGCCTGGTGACTGGGCACAACCCCCAGCTGACCACCACATGTTTCATTTAGTCCCTTTGTCCAAGGGTTTGAAGGCAAGTGTGTACAGACTCTTTGTTGGACAAAATATGCAATCACTTTAAACCTTTAAAGTTTCTGGTTGGTCAGATAATCTGTCAGCTAGCGAGACATTGGTTGAAAAGTTCAAGTTGTTAACAGCATTATTCTAGACAGTCTGGAGACTGACGGCTAGCGTAACTGTTGGCTAAATGATGCAGCCTCTAACTATATTTTAGGACTTTACAACTACCCATATTCAGACTTCCAGATTTGGTTTAGTCCATCAATTTTGCACTGAAAAGACTTTTAAAATAGTGTGTCATTTTGCTTGTCTTCTCATTACATGTTAGTAGATGGGTAATCTTTGGAACAAAATTACAGTATATGATGGTATTTAGGGTCAGCCAGCAGTCTCAGGAATAAAAAATGAAAACAGTAAAGGAAAGATCAAAGATCTCCACCCTGCAAATGCTCCACCCTTAGATTATTTTCCTAAGCTCAAATGTTTATTACTACCACTTGGCATGACATTAGAGATATGTCTTGTCATTTTAGAGAATACATTTCACTCAGCATGTGCTTATACCTGGGCAGGGCAGGCACATTTCATTTAAAGCATGCTGTTTATTTGCCATCACTGCAAAGCTGTTAACCTTAATGACACAGAAAATTAGAGGAAGGACAAACAGATGCAGTAACTGCTTTAGGTATACACTGAGCTGGGGTCATATCTGAACCTACGTCATCTTGCTTTCAGGTAACGGCTTGGTTATTATTATTTTTATTATCATTAGTTAATAGACCAAACTGCAACATCTAGTGTGATGCTTGTATGGAAATTTGAAATGAGTGTCAATTTTCATTATGTGTGAATGGTTGCAACTGAATCCCCTTAAACTGTAGGATGACTTCATCATAATGACCAAGATGCTTGAAGAAATGGATCCATCCATACATTTGAAAATATTCACTTAATTCTACTCAGGAATAAGCAAATTATGAGACTTTAAACATTGACTGGATCAAGTCTAGGGTGATTGCTATTATATATGACGGGGGGGTGCAAACATTCATGGAATTGTTAAACAACATTTTTTATTATACAGCTTACAGTAACACCGTCAAAATACTCCCCCTTGAGGTGCAATACACTTGTCTCAGTCCCTTTTCCATTCCTGGAAACATTTCCTGCACTCATCTTTTGTTACTGTGCTTGGGGCCTCCTGTGATTTTATTCAAAATGTCTTCCACAACAGAAAATCTTCTTCCCTTCAGACTCAGGTTTAATTTTTGAGAACACATGGAGTGATATCTGGCAAATATGAGGTGCGCAAAACAACAATCACCTTGTTTTTGGTCAAAAACTCTTTGACTGATAAACGCAGTGTGTGCAGGTATGCTATCATGGTGCAAAAGCGCAGTTTATGCTCTAGAAGTGTTGCTGATTAAATGTCTGTTCATGCAGAAACCCTTTATTAAGAAATCGTGGCCGTCATTGTTTTAATGTTCAGTTTGATCTGACCTGCTCTTTTCAGCTGGGAGAAGAGAAAAAAATCCCTAAAATCACACACACGATTGTAAAAATAAAAAAAAAAATGTCCAAAATACGCATCTCAGTTAACTCACAATGCCACTTGGCAGACAGATTACCAACATTTTAGGCATAAAAAACCTTGTAGCATCGTTAATAACTACATCCTAGTCCTGTGCTATTGATCGATTCTTAGAAGTTTTGGACCCTCTTTATTATACACACACACATATCTATATATATATTGGGAAGAGGGGGGCTAAACACACCCCAAGGAGACACAGGTTGCTCCTCCGAAACCCCCTCTTAAATGGTGATTCAATGGATCTGCTGCTGCTTCATCTCACGCGGCACTTCAAACATATAAAAGCCTGTACAGCAGCTGTCCTTTTGTCTTACTGCCTTGTCTCTCTTCTCCCCCAGACAACCTCTGCTCCTGTTGGGGGTCCCACTCCCGAGACGTGTCCCTTTGAAGAGGAAGATTTTCTATTCTTTTAATTGAGAGACGGAACTGTGCCCTCCGGGTACACACGGAGCTCAGATCCCTCCTGAAAGAGACTTATGTTTGTTTGAAGTGTTTGAATAAAGTTCCTGTCTCTAGAATCTCCTGTGTGTTTCTCTGCAACTCTGTGATCCAAGTGTGACAATATATCAATAAAATGGAGAGATTGGCATCCCATTGGAGATGGATGGTGATTCCTTACCTGGGCAGGATTCCATAATAGATGGATGTGGATGGACACGAATCCCGGACTAGTTGGTCGTATATAACTTCTCCTGCTTCCGGGGGGCATATATTCGTTCCCCTTACACACAGGGTGGAATCTCACTGGTGAAACTCCCATTTGAAAAACTGCACTGCATATTGGGAGTTGTAGGGCAGCCCTGTTGTGGTACTTGGGTGCCATTGGTGGCATATGCAGGGGAACACTCATGCTACTTTGGGGGGCTTCTGCTTGGCCTGGTAATGCTTCTGATGTGCAATCCAATGTACATTACAAAGTTATAGTCAGGAGGCCGTGCACAAGAGATTCTATTTTAAATATTACAACCCTCTGAAGGTGATGTTGTAAATATAAATAATTTGTTATTTAACCTTGAATCTGTGTTCGGTTATGTTGTGTCTGGTGTTTGGGGCTCGGATTGGGCCCCCTAGTGGCCACAATATATAAATGTGTATATATATAGGGTCATTATTGTCATGTGTAGAACTTCTTACTTGCATCTGCTAATCAATGTGCAATGTTCTCCGGCATCACATACTGTACTTCTAAACCACTTA
Source organism: Erpetoichthys calabaricus (assembly GCF_900747795.2). Taxonomy (NCBI): domain Eukaryota; kingdom Metazoa; phylum Chordata; class Cladistia; order Polypteriformes; family Polypteridae; genus Erpetoichthys; species Erpetoichthys calabaricus. The sequence goes on from NC_041401.2 coordinate 114,602,417, forward strand.
CAAGGCACAAAGCAGTGTTGGATCGATACTAAAATTTTGATTTCAGTATTGATACCAGCTTTCAGACTGCAGTACCGGTATGAAAACAGTTCAGAAGCAAATACACATAACTCCCAGGTTGGCCTCACAGTTGTGATGCACTATGCACTGCTTTTCACTTGATATTGCAGCAAAGACGCCCAATTGCATCGAAACAAGGGGATGGGGTTTAGGTGGACCTATGAAGTTCCAATTGTGTAGAAGTCTACAAAATCGATGTTTTTCCCACAACTGCGATAGCAAGTGTTGATGGGAACATGGAGACTGGGAGGAAAGTTGATGTTTACTTCTGGTACTGAAAATCCTGAAATATTGGTATCGTACTGTCTTAAATCTTTTTTCTCTCCACAATTTTCCAGGCGGAGTGGTGGCTCTGAGGCTAGGGATCTGCACTGGCAATCGGAAGGTTGCCGGTTCGAATCCTGTAAATGCCAAAAGGGACTCTGCTCTGTTGGGCCCCTTAGCAAGGCCCTTAACCCTGCAATTGCTAAGCGCTTTGAGTAGTGAGAAAAGCGCTATATAAATGCAAAAAAATTATTAATTAAATTATTATTACTGGTATATCCGCACAACCTAAGTGCAAAGTGAATGTGCCAGAGTCCACAGTCAAGTTGTCCTGCCCTAGAAACATCCAGGAGGCAGTTAGAAATGTACGGGACCAGAAGATGAAGCACAGTCAACAAAACCAAGTCCAAATTTTAAACCTTTCATCTGGCCTGTTTTTCCCCTAAGCCCAAACCGAGACCAGAATTTGTTATCACGAGTCAAAGCCCCTGCAGTGGGCTGGCGCCCTGCCCGTGGTTTGTTTCCTGTCTTGCGCCCTGTATTGGCTGGGATTGGCTCCAGTGGACCCCTGTGACCCTGTAGTTAGGATACAGTGGGTTGATGGATGGAGTCAAAGCCCAGGGTTACTACACTAAATATCAATCAAAGGAACGGACTCCCTAACTCCCAGGTTTGATCTGTAATCTGAAATGGCCAGGAAGTGCTTTGTACTGACTTTTATACTGTTGCTCTTCACCACCCCTGCAACGACAAAGCCACAAAATGGGGTCAGAAAGATCACAAAAATAACTACCAACCTTAAAACTAACTTTGAACAAAAAAACAAAAGTTGGATTTTTAATTCATTGGGTATCAAAACCCTACAAAATGATGTAAAACTCATTTAAAACCATATGGAAAATGAAAAAATAAATAATCATAACACAAGTAGTGCGGGATGTTTTCACAGATCAGCCTCGTTTCTTGCATTCTACTTTAACTTTTTACAATGTCTTGCTGTCCGTAGATGTGTGCTCATCATTATCCAGCTCTGCTAAAGATTTACTTGAAATGAGTATTCATCTTAAATCTGAGTCCGGAAAGAGACTTTCAGAAAGATGTGCAAAACTGAAACACATTTTTTTTTAAAATCTGAAATGAAAGCTCAGTGTAAAGTGCAAGTAAGCTGCTTGACCCATGGCAGCTGCATTCTAGCACTTGACAGCATGTGTCAGCAGTTCATTCAGTCGTGCATTCATATGGACTTAAGCCGCAGAATCAGCGATCCAGATGTGCGGAGTCGGCTTGATCACCCAAAGCACTGCAGTCAGCGGGACTGGGAGTTAAGTGACTGAGAAAAAGTGCAGTGAAAGAGTCAGACAGCAACGCTTTCTTAATGAAGGCGATTGATATTCTGACACCTGCATGCCGTATCTCAGTGTTCATATGCAGTGTTCATATCCACTTTATTAGGTACACCTTGCTAGTACAGGGTTGGACCCCCTTTTGTCTTCAGAACTGTCATAATTTTTCGTGGCATACAGTAGATTCATCAAGGTGCTGGAAACATTCCTCAGGGATTTTGGTCCATAAAGACATGATAGCATCACGCAGTTCAGCTGCACATCCATGATGCAAATCTTCCATTTCACCACATCCCAAAGGTGCTCTATTGGTTTGAGATCTGGTGACTCTGGGGGCCATTTGAGTACAGTGAACTCATTATCATGTTCAAGAAACCAGTGTGAGATGATTTGATCTTTGTGACATGGTGGGTTATCCTGCTGGAAGTAGCCGTAAGAAGATGGGTACACTAGTCATAAAGGGATAGCCATGGTCAGCAACAATACTCAGGTAGGCTGTGGTATTTAAACCAGGCATGTCAAACTCACTACCATTGGTGGGCCGCTTCGACTGCCATACGTGCGTCAGCGGGCTGCACTGTAACATACTGAACACTTTAAAAAATGTAATACTTAAAGTTTAAAGAAAAGCAATTTATTTCCATACAATCTCCGTACAACTGCGTACAATTAGAGTCTTAGCCTCTTAGCTAGGTCCTTATATTATTATAATTTATTCATTACATTATATTCATTGCTTATATACTATAGGAGTCTTACAGTGTGAAATCTATTTCTTTTGTCCTGACACTTGGCATCTCTTGTTAGTAACCAGTTCGTCAATATCAGGCTTGAAATCTTGTGCAGCTGCAACTTTTATGAGGGATGAAAGGTGCTCGACGGTAAGTCTTGAGCGATGTGGGGTTTTGGTAGCTTTCATTAACGAAAATAATTGCTCACAAAGGTAAGTGCTTCCGCACATTGACAGTACTGTCGATGCCAACTTACGGATCTGCACATACGAGGGTGGCAGGTAAGCATACAAGCCTGACACACCAACTTCATTGTATTTTGCCTTCAGAATAGAATCTGACTGCAGTTCAATCAATTCCATTTGGATATTCTCAGGCGCATTCTCAACATTGTAAGAGTACAGTACAGTGTACAGTGTACTAATTAACAAGAAACACAATATTTTTCGGCCTCATTGCCATCAGCTGTGTCGTTATTTTCTCATTCTGTTTTATATTCAATTTATATTGGTGTGGAGGCCCTGTGCAGGTTCACAGCTTGCACATGCCTAAGGCCGCCCCTGCTGCCAGGCTGCTGCAGCCTAGCACTTCAGTTGCGACGTCGCGGCTCATTAACTTTGGACAAGGCTCGTGGCTATACTAGCGGATGACGTTTCCGGTACCGTAATGCCATGGGAAACGCGCTTTTATCAGAAGGCAGAAGTAAGAAAAGTCAATAAGTAACACCGAAGATGCAGAATGATTCAATCACAAATGATAGTAATCATTTTGTGCAAGTTAAGTGCTAACTAGGATCTGTCATGCGGGCCACACAGATTTCTGTTGCGGGCCGCATGCGCGTTTGACATGCCTGATTTAAACAATGCTCAGTTGGTACTAAGGGGCCCAAGAAAATATCCCCCACACCATTACACCACCACCAGCAGCCTGAACTGTTGATACAAGTGTGATGGTACAAGTCAACTCCATGCTCCCTGTAGAGTTTGGTAGCCTCTTGAAACCGCTACTGCCAATAATGTACCTGAGGAATGAGCCGGCAGATGAGGACACAACACATATACAGCAAGCAGTAGGTGTAAGTGCTTTTATTAAAACAATCAAGCAAAACAGAGCCCAAATAAACAGTGCAATGCAAAAATGTTCAATAATAAATAATCCATAAAAAGTCCACGTGATAGTGGAAGTTAAAAACAAGCCATAAATATATCCATTAAAATTGAGTTAAAAACATACAGAAGTCTTCTCTCTAAAAATCACAGTCCCCAGTGCTTCCCTTTAAAACAGCCAGGAGAGACGTCAGCCAAAAGGTGCAGTCACCCTTCAGACCAGCTTGTGTCTCCACTGCCAATCTGCTGACATTCCATGGGGCACCCCTGAGCCTTCTCCCCTTTGACTCCCACTTCCATCACTGGCCTTACGGGGGAGTCCTTTGGAGTATTGGTGTTGCTCCTGTTCCAAGCTCAGGAGGAGTAACCTTCAGCCCTCTCTTGAGTGCTCGCCACACGCTCCTTTCCCTGGGACTCCATCTCCTTCCTTTCTGTCGCACTGGCTCCATTCACACTCCTGCCCAACCTCTGATCTTTTCTTTTTATTTTGGGTCTTTTTTCTCTGCCTCTCCGTTTCTCCACCTCCTTCCCCTTTTCTCGTGCCGGCTCTTTCTTATATACCTCCATGGGTGCAACGTCTCTATCGCATACCACAGGAAGCAGACCACACCCTCACGTGCAGGTGCGTCTCACTGCAATTTCTCCACCAACCCCCATGCAGCTGCGTGAGCACACATACCTACAGAGAGTGAACCGGCCAATTAATAATTTATTTATTAAAACGGCCACCTTTTACTGAGCCACGGACCTGCTATACCACACACCTCCCCTCCTTAAGCCTCCAGTTGCACAGAACGTTCCACCTTTCATCCAACCCAGTGCAACTAGTGGCCCAGGTCTGCGGTTTGGCCCTATCACCACCCTAAAATCAACAATAAATAATGAGAGCAATGGAGCACTTTTGCACTTACCCCTTTGCTTTGGGTTGTGTCCTCTTCTGCTAGGCTCAACCCTCGGGTATGTTGTCAGCAGTAGCAGGTTCAAGAGGCTTCCAAGATCAACTGGGAGTGTGCAGCTGACACACACTGTCACAACAAGGCAAGATGGATCCATGCTTTCATGCTGTTGATGCCAAATTCTGACACTACCCTGCAATGTTGCAGCAGAAATTAACAATGTTTTTCCAATCTTCTATTGTCCGGTTTTGGTGAGACCTTCCAAATTGTAGCCTCATTTGCTTGTTCTTAGCTGGCAGAAGCAGCACCTGGTGTGGTCTCCTTCTCCTTTAGCCCATCTGCTTCATGGTGTGATGTGTTGTGCAATCAGAGATGCTCTTCTGCATACCTTGGTTGTAATGAGTGACTGTCTATCAGCTCAAACCATTCTGGTCATTCCCATCTGACTTCTAGTATCAACAAGACATTTTTGCCCAGATAACTGCTGCTCAATCCGTATTTTCCCTTTGTCTGACCATTTTCTATAACCCTAGAGATCAGCAGTAGATCAACAGTTTCTGAAATATTCAGACCAGCCCGTCTGACACCAACAACCATGTCATGTTCAAAGTCATTTAAATAACCTTTCTTCCAAGTTCTGATGCTCAATTTGAACTTCAGCAGATTGTCTTTACAATGTCTACATATGGAAACATTTTAATTTTGAAGGAAAAATCCAAATATACAGCACAGCAAGCACAGTGGTTTCAAACTGTACTTATTATTGCCTACTTCTGGAAAACTGGGAACTTCACCAACTGCAAAGTGCCTCATAATCTCCATCCCTGAACTGAATGAGAGCTCAGTTTATGAAAAAAAAAGGCAGAGCATTTTATAAATGCATTAAGTTGCTGCCAAGTGATTGGCTGCCATGTGATTGGCTGATGAGATATTTATCTTAACAAGCAGCTGAATGGATGTACCTAAAACAGACACATTTTTCCTTGATTTATCTCCCTTAACTTCACAAGTGTACGCTGCACTTTAATTTAAGAGTATTTGCACATATTTCAGTCACACCATATAGAGATGACAACAATTTTTCTACCTTGTCCCCATCATTTCAGGGCACCATACTGTTTGAGACAACTGGCGTCACTGGTGTTTGTGACTCATCATCAATTGCAAAGCACATTGTACTCCCTTCGGCTGGTATGAGATTGAAATTTATAGTAGCAAACCATGCATATTTATTGCTAGAAGCTCACAATAATAATTAAGCCTGCTATATTCTTTAGTTTTAGTTTAAAAATTGTTCTGATGTACTGCAAACTTGGTAGCAAACCTTAAATGCAAATCTTTCAATTTTTCTATTAAATGTGGAAAATTGACTACATAAATAATACATTTCTAAGCATATAACAAATATGACAAAGGGATCTAGAGTTACGTTTTTGTTTATGGCTTTCTACATACAGTATAGATAGATAGATAGATAGATAGATAGATAGATAGATAGATAGATAGATAGATAGATAGATAGATAGATAGATACTCCAGCAGCAGCATACTGATACAAAAAACAATATTAAATTAAACAGTAATAAAAATGCAGGTAAAAACAGACAATAACTTTGAATAATATTAACGTTTACCAACGGGGTGGAATTGAGGAGTCGCATAGTTTGGGAGAGGAACGATCTCCTCAGTCTGTCAGTGGAGCAGGACATTGACAGCAGTCTGTCGCTGAAGCTGCTCCTCTGTCTGGAGATGATACTATTTAGTGGATGCAGTGGATTTTCCATAATTGATAGGAGCCTGCTGAGCGCCCGTCGCTCTGCCACAGATGTCAAACTGTCCAGCTCCGTGCCTACAATAGAGCCTGCCTTCCTCACCAGTTTGTCCAGGCGTGAGGCGTCCTTCTTCTTAATGCTGCCTCCCCAGCACACCACCGCGTAGAAGAGGGCGCTCGCCACAACCGTCTGATAGAACAGCTGCAGGATCTTATTGCAGATGTTGAAGGACGCCAGTCTTCTAAGGAAGTATAGCCGGCTCTGTCCTTTCTTGCACAGAGAATCAGTATTGGCAGTCCAGTCCAATTTATCATCCAGCTGCACTCCCAGGTATTTATAGGTCTTCACCCTCTGCACACAGTCACATCTGATGATCACGGGGTCAATGAGGGGCCTGGGCCTCCTAAAATCCACCACCAGCTTCGTGGTTTTGCTGGTGTTCAGGTGTAGGTGGTTTGAGTCGCACCATTTAACAAAGTCATTGATGAGGTTCCTATACTCCTCCTCCTGCCCACATTTGAAAAAACATTTTCATTTTGAAGGAAAAATCCAAATAAACAGCATAGCAGGCAAAGTGGTTTCAAACTGCACTTATTATTGCTTACTTCTCGATAACTGGGAACTTTACCAACTGCAAAGTGCCTTATATTCTCCATCCCTGGAATGAGAGATCAGTTTATGAAAAAAAAAAGCCAGAGCATTTTATTATTACTACATGTTCACTATACTAATTACAATTTGAAATCAATACAGCTGCTAACATTATTTAGAATGTTACTTAAAGTTAGAGTGGCGCTGATATCTTACAGAAAGAAGACCGGGGTCTACGTCTCAGGTTCTCCCTGTGTGGAGTTTGCATGTTCTCCCCTTGTCTTCCTCCTGGCACTCCAGTTTCCTCCCACAGTCCAAAGGCATGCAGGTTAGGTGGACAGGCAATGCTAAACTGGCCCTAGTGTGTGGTTGGTGTGTGTGTGTGTGTGTCCTGCAATGGACTAGCGCTCTCTCCAGGGTGTGTTCCTGCCTTACGCCCTATGCTAGGTGGGATAGGCTCCAGCACCCCCTGTGACCCTGTTCAAAACTAAGTGGGTTAGAAAATGACCAACTGAAAGACTGAAGTTATTAAACATGCTCATCACAGCCTATTACATTTACAGTGCACACCACTGAAGTAATCTGGACATTTCAATGCCAAAACATGCAACAAATGACGTCATGACAAGGAGTGCATGGTCAGCAAGTAGTTAGCATCTTCTCTAAAGTCAGCTGACAGTGCCGTCTGTAGTTATCATTGTAAAGTATTGAGATAGCAAAGACTCCAGAAAAGAAAAACTGTTTTGCAATTAAAGTGCTGTTGACATTAGGCAAGTACAATCAGCACAGAACCATTTAAAAACTCAAACCACGGTTAATATGTTATCCCTAAATAGCAAAGTAGAACATCGATTAACAAGCTACTCTAAAATTCTTGTGATTACGCAGAAAACCCTTAAATACAAGAGTGTTGAAAAAGGATAAAAAAACCTGTAGGCTGGTGATGCAGGAATTATTGGGTAATAGGCAGGACTACTTTATTTTGTCAACTAGCTGTGTTACATGTCTAAGAGAGGTTAAAATCTAAATAATCAATGAAGACCTCGGTTTATGCAGAGTTAATATTTTTAGTGTACCAACTATTGAAATGTTTTTGTAATGCATGTAGTAATGTAATGCATTGCATTTTGTATTCCAACATATGGTTCATCACAAACATTAGCACTAACTTTTATGAATCCCATACCAAATTATTAGAGAGGGCCCTCACTGCTGCATATAGAACAGCGCGTAGCTAAACCTGCATTCAAATGATGAAAGTTACATTTCATTGTAATTACTTGACAGTTGTCATTATTTAGGGTGGTATCCTTCAATAAGGGCGCGCACAAAAAGGCAAGCTTCAAAAGGGAGACCTCACTTGAGCGCAGCGAATAAAGGCGTTCGTAGATAATTTAGATAATAACTAGGGGGCTCCGCCCCCTGCTCGCTTCGCTCGCCAACCCCTGGTGTTGGGAATGACAAAGAGCGTGATGTATGAATGAGATATAGAATAGTGTGACGGTGTAGATGATGCAAATAGAAAGCAAACAATAAAGTGTGTGGCACAGTGTAAAGGTTTATTTGAAAATGTCTTTGTACACGCCGTTTAAGTGTAAAAGGTAATTCCAGCTCAGAACTTGTAAGGTCATTTAAGATGGTTATTGTTGTGATCAGAGTCAAGTTTGTCAGAGCTTAGAAAGAGTTGTGTCTCTCCAGGAAGTAATGGAATGACTTGAGTATTAATGTTTTCCACATTAATATTTTTTGGACATAATATAGTGCGTTGTGTTAAAAGGGGCATTTGGTCTAATGAGATTGCTGTTCCAAATGTCTCTGTAACTAAGTCGTCGCAGATAAAGGCTTGAGGAATTGTAATAATATGTGGCTGAAGTCCATCTGTATTGGTGAGTGCACCATCTCTCAGTTGTAATAAGCAATTGTTATGATCTGGTTCTGGACATCGTATCTTTTTTACTAACTGTATCTTTTGAAAGCAATGGCAATTGTCTGCGTATTTTAAGGTGCACTGAACAATAGCTGAGTGCATGGCATCTGGAAGAATAGCTAATCACTGTCTAAAATCTCCTCCTCATAAAAGTACCTTTCCTCCAAATCGAATATTATTATTCATAAACGTTTGTAGAAGTTTATGAATGGTGTTGAGTAAGTGACTTCATGTCATTGAACATTCATCAATAAACAACATTTTTTCAAGACGGATGTCACGTACAGTGCCACCGTTAATGTTCATAGTGGATACCGATTTGTAGGATCTAATGCAGTTGATAAAGATTTCACTTTCAGGTACATCGTCAGTTAGAAGCTTCTGTAGATATTCAGTATATGAATGTAAAGAAGGCAGTCTAATTTGACCCTTTTGACAACAACGTGTAAATGTATAACTTGTATTTCCAGTTGTTTCTTCAGGGAAGTGAACTGAATGACAATGATTGCAAATGACATTCATTAATCCGAATGAATTTTACTGGTGTATGTTTTTCTTGTGCCGTTTGAGAGGCGCGTTGTTGCATGTGTAGTATTTGGGACGTGTTGTTTTGGAGCTGTAATCGATTTGCCTGTGCTGTGTGAGAAGCCCGTTGTAGCCTTCGCTGCCATTAACGTATGTCTGAGACGGGAGGTGTTTCGTTTTGAATCCGTGCCTGTTGCGATGCAGCACTTTGATTGATAGTTTTCGTCATGTGGATCCAGGATGTAGATTTGTGCATATTTGCGTTGTTGATTTGTTTCAGGGTGCACTGTTCCAATGTGATGCAGTATTTGTGCACATATGCGAAAGTAGTATGGGCCATTGCCTTTTGGTGGCCTGATATTTACTCCGGTATATGCAAAAGCAAATGAACCATTGTAGGATCTAATGCAGTTCATAAAGTTTTTACTTTTAGGTACATCGTTAGTTAGAAGCTTTAGTTGAGCTTTGCGTTTTTGGAGTCGAAACATTTTTTCTTTTAGAAATATGGATAAGTAATAAGGAGAATTGCACTCACTGTTAATATGGAGCCTTTTCTGCGGTTGAACGGTTAATAGTGCCTTATTGTAATGAGATCCACCTATGCCGCATAGCCGTCTATTTTGTTGTTTCTTTCGTTTTCGTGTGTTTGTTCCTGTTATCCTTTCCTTTTCGTTTTGTACCCGTGACCGTGTATTCATGACTTGTTTCTTTCTCAGCATGCGAAATATGGATAAGTAATAAGAAGGATCGCAGTCACTGTTAATATATTTCTTTTTCTGCAGTTGAACAGTTAATAGTGCTTTATTGTAAGGAGATCCACCAATGTTGACACCTATGCTGTCTAGTGTGAAGGTGTTGATGTTCACTTTAGAATATGTGGCTTTGGGTGTCACTTCTTATGGATGTGTGTGTGTGTGTGTGGGGGGGGGTGTGTGGTTGGGGTTGAGGATTGTTGTCGCGCGAGCGTCTTCTTTCTGTTTGTGTTCCTGTGTCTTGTTGAATCCCCCTCTTTGTGTGTGTCCCGTCCCTTGCTTGTAGGGTCTGTTGGGTGGTTTTGTGTTCTTTTTTTTGTGTTCCATGGGCTTGTTGAATCCCCCTCTTGGTGTGTGTCCCGTCCGGTGCCTGTAGGGGGGGGGGGGTGCCTTGCTGTTGTGCGCGAGCCTCTTTTTTTTTTTTTTTTTTTTTTTTTTTTTTTTGGGTCTAGTTTCGTGTGCAATGTGTTTCGTGCTTTGCTTGCGTTTGAATACTTTTTTATGTGCCGTTTCCTTTTTTCGGTGCTCTTTGCGCCTCATTTCTCAATTTTTCCTGTGCTCACTCCTTTTTTCTGTGGTCTTGTCCGCCTCTCGCGGCCCCTCATCCGCCTCTCTCGCCCTCTTCTATCCGCCTTTCTCGGCTCCTCAGCCGACCCTCTTGGACTCTTTTTGCGCCTGCGCAGTACGTCTTTTTGCAGCTACGGCCCATTGCCGGATGTGCCTGCGTCCATCATCCGGTTTAGCATTCTCGGTTAGTAATATGGATAGATAGATAATAATAATAGATAATAATAAAATATCTACGTGGCATTGCACATAATCTACAGCTTCAAGTGTAACACAACAATGAGTAAGAGCAGAAAACAACGAAATATAGAGAGCTTTAGAAATAGTTTGTTAGAAGTTCATGCATTAATTAATTGGATGTTTTAATAGTCTTGCTTTCGCCTTTTTATACGTTCAATCATTGCCTTTATCTAATAAATTTTCTGTAATAATTTTGTTGCGTTTGCCTTTATTCGCTGCGCCCAATTGAGGTCACCCTTTTGAAGCTCGCCTTTTTGTGTGCGCCCTTATTGAATAGAACCATTTAGGGTAACCCCCAAAACCCTAATCTTAAACTTAGTGTGTAACCAGAGGAATTACACTTACAGTCCCTATACAGACTGTCACTGCCAGCAGGTAGAATGGGGCGCGATGCCTGTGAATTATGGACAGAGTTAAACGTTTAACTCAAAGCATGTTTAGCCAGTACCCATTCTCCAAGCTGCAGTGATGGGTACTTGAATTTTATGTAATGCATGTAGTAACAAAATGCATTGTGATTTTCATTCCAACAGATGGCTCATCTCAGACCATTGGCAATGCTTTTATGAATCCCGAACAAAATGGACATGACAGAGACGTAGTAACCAGATATACAGATACTTGTCCTTTTATTAAGGTGTATTGTTGTAGATAGTTCAAATGTGTGCTCATACGAATACAGCATGAGTGTGTCATCAGTATAACATTAAAGGAACCGTTGCCTCCAGTCTGAAGCTGTGTGCACACTGGAGTAGGTTTTCATTAAGGACCTCTCTGTATTTGGCTGCATTCATCCTTCCCTCAGTTCTGGCCAGTGTTTCTGTCCCTGCTGCTGAGAAGCACCACCATAGCATAGCCTGATGCTGCCACTCCCATGCTTCAGCATAGGGATGGTATTAGGAAGGCGATGAGCAGTGCCTGGTCTTCATCAGACATAAGGTTTGGTGTTTTGCCCTAAGAGTTCAATTTCTTCCACCAGGAGTAAGAGGAGGTTGGGAGCAGGTGCTGATTACCGACCCACCACACGACAAACCACCCGGATTGAGATCCAGACCAGAGAATATTTTTCCTCGTGCTGTCAAAGTATTTTAAACTGTTTTATGCCTTTTACTCAAGAGTGGCTTCTGTTACCAAACATTCCTGGTTGAAGGAGAACTGTTCTTGTACGCCCAAGAGGTTCTCCAGTCTCAGCAGAGGACTTATGAAGCTCAATTAGACTGAACATTGGGCTTTTGCTCAACTCCCTGACCAAAGCTCTTCTTGCCTGGTTACTCAGTTTGGCCCAGATGGCCAACTCTAGGAAAAGTCCATGGGGTTCTAAATTTTTTCACTTTCACAATTTTTGGGGCCACTATGCACCTGGGAACAGTCAAAGTTTTAGAAATGGTTTGCCTCCCTTGCCCGGATCTGTGCCTCACCACAATTTGATCATGGAGTTCTGCAGAGAGTTCCTTGAACCTCATGGTTTGTTTTTTTTTCCTGACATGCAGTGTGAATTGTGGGACCTTAAATACACAGGTGTGTGCCTTTATAAATAATGTCCTATTAATTCAATTTTCCACAACTGAACTCCAAGTTCTTGACACATCTCAAGGATGATTAATGCAAACAGGATGTACCTGACCACCATCTGGAGTAGCATAGCATAGGGACTGAATACATAAATGAATGAATGATTTCACTTTTTGATTTTTTAATAAATTTGCAAACTTTTCTGAAAGCATGCTTTCACTTTATTATTATGACTTATTGAGTGTGGATTGATGGGAAAAAATGGCAAATTAATCAATTTAAAATTGAACTTACGACATTGGTAAAGTGTGCAGAACGTGAAGGGTTCCGAAAACTTTTGAATCCAAGGCATGTTGCAGGTAGGTGTTCTGATCTCTGGACTCACAAAACTCAAAATTATGCCTGAAAAATACTAAGTAGGCCTCAAAAACACTAAGTAAGCCTGACCCTCAAAAACTCAGGAAAAGACCCATGGTCAACATACACAAAAATAAGCAGTAAATTTACAAATTCAAAGAAAGTGCGTAGAACCGTGGAAACCTTTAGTACAAAAGAACAAAAACAGAGTCTCTTAATATAGTAATATTGTGTTTTAGGAAAAGATTAAAAACAACAAAGGAAAAAAACAAAAATATCAAAAAGGTTTAAAAATAAGCTTCCAAATGGTGTCAAACAAAAAAAAAAGAATAAAACGAAGTTCAAATTCAATATCATAAACCATATAGTAGGTGAGACCAAACTAAAAGAATAAAAAACAAACGTCCAAAAATTAATGATAATAATAGCACTAGTACTGAGGCATCAAACATCTCATATTAGGCTGGGGTGGTCCGACAACTGCAATGTCAGGGGTCCCCACCCCTAGGGTTCAACAGACAAAAGACAAGGAACATCACTAAAACAACATAAGTCAGTAATACAAAACCAACGAATAAAGAAGACAATACTAACTAAGAAATAATGAAATACAACAAAAAATGAAATTTTCAACTATAAGTCACAAAAGGATTCTCACAGGACACCATTGTAAAAAATAAAAGGAAGAATCTAGTCAGGGAGGAAACCCCAGCCCAACCGAGAAACTAAAGCCAGGGTAGAAACACCAGCCCAACCATAAGAGTAGGTTGGTGGCCCTGAGTTGTCGGAGGGCATCGGGTGAAAGACACCAGATTGTGGTGAGGTATGATCACATAAAAAGTTCTTCTACGAATAAGGATTATCTGAAATGCGTGAATCCCCATATAACAATATGTGACACATAATAGCTGAAAAATGTATGAAACCACCAACAAATCCATTTTTTTAGTCACCAAAATGGTTTAAGTATTCTAAGGGGCACAGATTCATGGCATGAATGTTTTGATGAAATGTGATGTAAAGGAAAGACTTTTTCGATTACAATATGCAATCCTAACAGCAGCAGGTCCTCTAAATTCTGTCCTTTAGCTCTTTAAAGTTTTATGATCAGATGAAATTACCTGTTATGATCTACTGTTCTGTAAACATTCTGTAAATGGTAACGATTATCTCTGATCGAGACTAAATCACTTTTGAAGTCAGAATGAAAAAAGGTATCATTTTGTTGATGAGCATTCATTTGGGTAGGCGTAGATATTCAAGAAGCAGACCACATCTATTATATTTAGTCAAGACGTTTTCCTGCATAGCTTTCTGACATACAATACACATCCATATTACTAACCGAGAATGCTAAACCGGATGATGGACGCAGGCACATCCGGCAATGGGCCGTAGCTGCAAAAAGACGTACTGCGCAGGCGCAAAAAGAGTCCAAGAGGGTCGGCTGAGGAGCCGAGAAAGGCGGATAGAAGAGGGCGAGAGAGGCGGATGAGGGGCCGCGAGAGGCGGACAAGACCACAGAAAAAAGGAGTGAGCACAGGAAAAATTGAGAAATGAGGCGCAAAGAGCACCGAAAAAAGGAAACGGCACATAAAAAAGTATTCAAATGCAAGCAAAGCACGAAACACATTGCACACGAAACTAGACCCAAAAAAAAAAAAAAAAAAAAAAAAAAAAGAGGCTCGCGCACAACAACAAGGCACCCCCCCCCCCCCTACAGGCACCGGACGGGACACACACCAAGAGGGGGATTCAACAAGCCCATGGAACACAAAAAAAAGAACACAAAACCACCCCACAGACCCTACAAGCAAGGGACGGGACACACACAAAGAGGGGGATTCAACAAGACACAGGAACACAAACAGAAAGAAGACGCTCGCGCGACAACAATCCTCAACCCCCCCCCCCCCCCCCCCACACACACACACATCCATAAGAAGTGACACCCAAAGCCACATATTCTAAAGTGAACATCAACACCTTCACACTAGACAGCATAGGTGTCAGCATTGGTGGATCTCCTTACAATAAAGCACTATTAACTGTTCAACTGCAGAAAAAGAAACATATTAACAGTGACTGCGATCCTTCTTATTACTTATCCATATTTCGCATGCTGAGAAAGAAACAAGTCATGAATACACGGTCACGGGTACAAAACGAAAAGGAAAGGATAACAGGAACAAACACACGAAAACGAAAGAAACAACAAAATAGACGGCTATGCGGCATAGGTGGATCTCATTACAATAAGGCACTATTAACCGTTCAACCGCAGAAAAGGCTCCATATTAACAGTGAGTGCAATTCTCCTTATTACTTATCCATATTTCTAAAAGAAAAAATGTCTCGACTCCAAAAACGCAAAGCTCAACTAAAGCTTCTAACTAACGATGTACCTAAAAGTAAAAACTTTATGAACTGCATTAGATCCTACAATGGTTCATTTGCTTTTGCATATACCGGAGTAAATATCAGGCCACCAAAAGGCAATGGCCCATACTACTTTCACATATGTGCACAAATACTGCATCGCATTGGAACAGTGCACCCTGAAACAAATCAACAACGCAAATATGCACAAATCTACATCCTGGATCCACATGACGAAAACTATCAATCAAAGTGCTGCATCGCAACAGGCACGGATTCAAAACGAAACACCTCCCGTCTCAGACATACGTTAATGGCAGCGAAGGCTACAACGGGCTTCTCACACAGCACAGGCAAATCGATTACAGCTCCAAAACAACACGTCCCAAATACTACACATGCAACAACGCGCCTCTCAAACGGCACAAGAAAAACATACACCAGTAAAATTCATTCGGATTAATGAATGTCATTTGCAATCATTGTCATTCAGTTCACTTCCCTGAAGAAACAACTGGAAATACAAGTTATACATTTACACGTTATTGTCAAAAGGGTCAAATTAGACTGCCTTCTTTACATTCATATACTGAATATCTACAGAGGCTTATAACTGACGATGTACCTGAAAGTGAAATCTTTATCAACTACATTAGATCCTACAAATCGGTATCCACTATGAACATTAACGGTGGCACTGCACGTGACATCCGTCTTGAAAAAATGTTGTTTATTGATGAATGTTCAATGGCATGAAGTCACTTACTCAACACCATTCATAAACTTCTACAAACGTTTATGAGTAATAATATTCGATTTGAAGGAAAGGTACTTTTATGAGGAGGAGATTTTAGACAGTGATTAGCTATTCTTCCAGATGCCATGCACTCAGCTATTGTTCAGTGCACCTTAAAATACGCAGACAATTGGCATTGCTTTCAAAAGATACAGTTAGTAAAAAAGATACGATGTCCAGAACCAGATCATAACAATTGCTTATTACAACTGAGAGATGGTACACTCACCAATACAGCTGGACTTCAGGCACATATTATTACAATTCCTCAAGCCTTTATCTGCGACAACTTAGTTACAGAGACATTTCGAACAGCAATCTCATTAGACCAAATGCCCCTTTTAACACAACACACTATATTATGTCCAAAAAATATTAATATGGAAAACATTAATACCCAAGTCATTCCATTACTTCCTGGAGAGACACAACTCTTTCTAAGCTCTGACAAACTTGACTCTGATCACAACAATAACCATCTTAAATGACCTTACAAGTTCTGAGCTGGAATTACCTTTTACACTTAAACGGCGTGTACAAAGAAATTTTCAAATAAACCTTTACACTGTGCCACACACTTTATTGTTTGCTTTCTATTTGCATCATCTACACCGTCACACTATTCTATATCTCATTCATACATCACGCTCTTTGTCATTCCCAACACCAGGGGTTGGCGAGCGAAGCGAGCAGGGGGCGGAGCCCCCTAGTTGTTAAGAATCGACTGAAGCTTTAATCTTCTCAAAAGCTGCCCAGAACGTTAATGGGATACTCTTTTTTCATGGTTTGTTTGATTCTACATTTCTCCCCATCCAACTGATTCTTAGCATATACTTGTAATAGCTAGTCCAGCCACAGACAGACACAACACCGCAATGTCCAAACACACACCTTTATTTACACAACTATTTACACAATTGCACAGTCCTTGGTTCCTTCGGCTGCCTTCACTCCTGTCTTGCAAGCTCCGTCCTTCTTCCACTCGACTCCGGCTCCTCGAATGGAGTGAGGCGGCCCCTTTTATCTGGCCTCGGATGTGCTCCAGGTGCCTGATGATGGACTTCCAGCAGCACTTCCCAGCTGCCCTTGCACCTGGAAGCAATCCGGGCATAAACCATCCAGTCTGCAGTCTGCGTAGGGCACCAACTCCCAGGGGGGCACCATCCCAGCTGCTCAAAAAAATCGTTTTCATATATTATAATAATAAATTAATATTAATAATATACATATACAAAAATATAAACGTATATATTGCATTTTACGGTGAACGCAGAGTAGGCTAAGCACACGTGATGACGCGCGCGCCCTCACCTCTGTTACGGCTGCCTATTTGGCCAAAAATGATATTAATTGAACAATATGCCTGGTCCTGGAAAGAGACATCAACAGTCCGGCGCCGAGAAACGAAAGAAAAAAAAAGCCCAAGATGAAGCCCGTGCATCACTTTCAGGTACGCTCATAATCCTGTGAAACTTTATTTTATTCTGTCGACGTTAATAATGTGTTTTAATGTCGGTAATAATTTCACGACTAACGCATCTTTCTTAATATGAATACAAGCAGATCTAAATAAACAAAATGACTTAAAATGCATTATATTAAAACACAGAGGCAATTATGATTATTGATTAATAATGACCATATGGTGTCATGTTGATTTTATTTCAGTTTATTATTGTTTATTTTATTTATTATAAATGTTTTATTTAAAGTGTAATTTTAGTTTGTATTTTTTGCTGTAGAGCTACAATTGTAATTTATAAATGATACAATTTATGTATTTACTTTGTGGACACTTTTTCTATGGTGTCGTTTCTCGTGACTGAAGACAGAGAGATATATTTAAAGTTAGTAAAAAATATTTTATTCAAACACATCAGGCAAAGGTAAAATGACAGAGAAGCGCAGTCCTAGGACACCGCCCGTCATCTGCCCCCCGGCAAGGGTATCCCAAAGTTTTTATAGCGCTTTGTCTTGTGATTTTAATTACACAAGTACTGCAAAACAACAACAACGGTTAGTTCCTTAAAACAATATATAAAAGCTAAGCTTTTTCTTATATCTCTAACTAAGCATTTTCTTACAGTCTCCAATATTGGCCAAAGACAAATGTCATGTACCCCCTGCGACCTGGTGACTTCTTCACCCTGTCTCATTTACTTTGAGGAAGTTAACCTAGAAAACAGTTTGAATCATATAGAAACTGATTTTGTTGAGCCCTTGCACAATATATTTTTGTCAGTTCATAGCCAGGGCTTGCAAGCATTGCTGAAATGAAAGTTTTTAGTCACCAAATACAGAGTACAAGGTGCTCAGGAGAACATCTTTCTTCTACAACTTTTATTTGAATAAAGTTCTATTTTGGCCCCTATAGTAGGTGTTTTTTTTATTATTTTATTTTTACTTCCATAATATTTGGGGGAGGGGGCACAAAAGTAAATTTCTGCTTAGGGCACCCATTTGGCCAGCAGTGGCCCTGAAACCATCCCTGGTCCATCAGCACTTCCTGGTGTCCCAGAAGCGCTGTCCTTCAGGGATCAAGGACTGTCCGGGTGCCCAGGGAAAAGAAGTGCCGCTCTCCTGGTTCCTTCTTCCTCCAGGCGTCCCGGCAGGGCAGGGTTCCTGGCCGTCTATCACATACTGTACTGAATTTTAATCTCAGTCAGTGAATCTGAACCATATTTGATGAAAAGTTCAGTCTGTTAAAGGCTTAATAGAAAAAGGAACAAAAAGCCAAGTGCTCTAACAAGTATAATCATGGAGTATGAGAGGAAGAGGAATCTCTGAAATAAAATCAAGTGAATGTCAAACTTTCATTAGGGTGTTCAATAAAATCCTGAAATGAAACTGCAGTCCAAAGTATTTGTAATTTTACATCAGGTAGCTAAGATGCTGAGGTTTTTCATTTAGACGAAACATAGCAAAGCTGGATAAAGCTCAGTCACACACAAATCATTTCATAATGGGCAGAGAGGTGGCTCTGATGCTAAAGATCTGCGCTGGTATCTGGAAGACTGGTGGTTCAAATCTCATTACTGCCAGAAGGGATCCTACTTTGCTGGGCCCTTTACCTGAAAATTGCTCTGTACAATGGCTGACCCTGCACTCTGACCCTCAAAAAGGTCATGCGAAAAGACAACTTCCCCTTGGGGAGTAAATACCAAAAGAAAATAAGAAAACCCAAATGACAAAAAGTCAATGTGGTGTTCTCAAGAAACAAGTAACAGGAAGTCTAAATAAAGGTGCTTTTCACAGTCGTCTGGTAAGCTCAAGCAGTATTTTGAACCATCGTATTATATGTAGCTGTGATTTTTGTAAAATAATTTTCCTGTTTTATGATGTATGCTCTGATACTAAATATTGGACTACCTCTTTCAAGATTAGCTAACTTGTTTCAAATAACAGGACAATCATTCTCCACTGGTATTCTTCACTTATATTAGTGATTTATTCTCTTGTTTCATGGCCTTCGTTTTTCAGTGTGCTAAAATTAAGAATGCAAAATAACTGAATTGAAAATTATTTTCTCCCCTCCTTTAACCGTCACCTTATCGTGGTGGAGGGGTTTGCGTGTCCCAATGATCCTAGGAGCTCTGTTGTCCGGGGCTTTATGCCCCTGGTAGGGCCACCCAAGGCAAACTGGTCCTAGGTGAGGGATGAGACAAAGAGCGGTTAACCAAACCTCCTATGAAGAAAAACAATTTTGGACGGCGTTTTCCCTTGCCCGGACGCGGGTCACCGGGGCCCCACTCTGGAGCCAGGCCTGGAGGTGGGGCTCGATGGCGAGCGCCTGGTGGCCGGGCCTGCACCCATGGGGCTCGGCCGGCAACGTGGGTCCCCCTTCCCATGGGCTCACCACCTATGGGAGGGGCCAAGGAGGTTGGGTGCAGTGTGAGTTGGGTGGTGGCCGAAGGCGGGGACCTTGGCGGTCCGATCCTCGGCTACAGAAACTGGCTCTTGGGACGTGGAATGTCACATCTCTGAAGGGGAAGGAGCCTGAGCTAGTGCGCGAAGTTGAGAGGTTCCGGCTAGATATAGTCGGATTCACCTCGACGCACAGCTTGGACTCTGGAACCAATCTCCTTGAGAGGGGCTGGACTCTCTACCACTCTGGAGTTGCCCCCGGTGAGAGGCGCCGAGCAGGTGTGGGTATACTTATTGCCCCCCAACTTGGAGCCTGTACATTGGGGTTTACCCCGGTGGACGAGAGGGTAGCCTCCCTTCGCCTTCGGGTGGGGGGACGGGTCCTAACTGTTGTTTGTGCGTATGCACCGAACAGCAGTTCGGAGTACCCACCCTTTTTGGAGTCCCTGGAGGGGGTGCTAGAGGGCATACCTTCTGGGGACTCCCTCGTTCTGCTGGGAGACTTCAATGCTCACGTGGGCAATGACAGTGAGACCTGGAAGGGCGTGATTGGGAGGAATGGCCCCCCTGATCTGAACCCGAGCGGTGTTTTGTTATTGGACTTCTGTGCTCATCACGGATTGTCCATAACGAACACCATGTTCAAGCATAGGGGTGTTCATATGTGCACTTGGCACCAGGACACCCTAGGCCTCAGTTCGATGATCGACTTTGTGGTCGTGTCGTCGGACTTGCGGCCACATGTCTTGGACACTCGGGTGAAGAGAGGGGCGGAGCTGTCAACTGATCACCACCTGGTGGTGAGTTGGCTTCGATGGTGGGGGAGGATGCCGGTCAGGCGTGGTAGGCCCAAACGTGTTGTGAGGGTCTGCTGGGAACGTCTGGCAGAGCCCCCTGTCAGAAGTAGCTTCAACTCCCACCTCCGGCAGAACTTTGACCACATCCCGAGGGAGGTGGGGGACATTGAGTCCGAATGGGCCATGTTCCGTGCCTCTATTGTTGAGGCAGCTGACCGGAGCTGTGGCCGTAAGGTGGTCGGTGCCTGTCGTGGTGGCAATCCCCGAACCCGCTGGTGGACACCGGCGGTGAAGGATGCCGTCAAGCTGAAGAAGGAGTCCTACAGGACCCTTTTGTCCTGTGGGACCCCGGAGGCAGCTGATAGGTACCGGCAGGCCAAGCGGAATGCGGCTTTGGTGGTTGCTGAGGCAAAAACTCGGGCGTGGGAGGAGTTTGGGGAGGCCATGGAGAATGACTTTCGGACGGCTTCGAGGAGATTCTGGTCCACCATCCGGCGTCTCAGGAAGGGGAAGCAGTGCAGTGTCAACACTGTATATGGTGGGGATGGTGCGCTGCTGACCTCGACTCGGGACGTTGTGGGTCGGTGGGGGGAATACTTCGAAGACCTCCTCAATCCCATTAACATGCCTTCCAATGAGGAAGCAGAGCCTGGGGACTCAGAGGTGGGCTCCCCCATCTCTGGGACTGAGGTCACCGAGGTGGTCAAAAAACTCCTTGGTGGCAGGGCCCCGGGGGTGGATGAGATACGCCCGGAGTTCCTCAAGGCTCTGGATGTTGTAGGACTGTCTTGGCTGACACGCCTCTGCAACATCGCATGGACATCAGGGACAGTGCCTCTGGATTGGCAGACCGGGGTGGTGGTCCCCCTCTTTAAGAAGGGGGATCGGAGGGTGTGTTCCAACTACAGAGGGATCACACTCCTCAGCCTCCCTGGAAAAGTCTATTCAGGGGTCCTGGAGAGGAGGGTCCGTCGGATAGTCGAGCCTCGGATTCAGGAGGAACAGTGTGGTTTTCGTCCTGGTCGCGGAACAGTGGACCAGCTCTATACCCTTAGCAGGGTCCTGGAGGGTGCATGGGAGTTTGCCCAACCAGTCTACATGTGTTTTGTGGACTTAGAAAAGGCATTCGACCGTGTCCCTCGGGGAATCCTGTGGGGGGTACTCCGAGAGTATGGGGTACCAGCCCCCCTGATAAGGGCTGTTCAGTCCCTGTACGATCGGTGCCAGAGCTTGGTCCGCATTGCCGGCAGTAAGTCGAACCCGTTTCCAGTGAGAGTTGGACTCCGCCAGGGCTGCCCTTTGTCACCGATTCTGTTCATAACTTTTATGGACAGAATTTCTAGGCGCAGCCAGGGTGTTGAGGGGGTCCGGTTTGGTGGGCTCAGGATTGGGTCACTGCTTTTTGCAGATGATGTTGTCCTGTTTGCTTCATCAGGCCGTGATCTTCAGCTCTCTCTGGATCGGTTCGCAGCCGAGTGTGAAGCGGCTGGGATGAGAATCAGCACCTCCAAATCCGAGACCATGGTCCTCAGCCGGAAAAGGGTGGAGTGCCCTCTCAGGGTTGGTAGCGAGATCCTGCCCCAAGTGGAGGAGTTCAAGTATCTCGGGGTCTTGTTCACGAGTGAGGGAAGAATGGAGCGTGAGATCGACAGGCGGATCGGTGCGGCATCCGCAGTAATGCGGGCATTGCATCGGTCTGTCGTGGTGAAAAAGGAGCTGAGCCGCAAGGCGAAGCTCTCAATTTACCAGTCGATCTATGTTCCTACCCTCACCTATGGTCATGAGCTATGGGTAGTGACCGAAAGAACGAGATCGCGAATACAAGCGGCTGAAATGAGTTTCCTCCGCAGGGTGTCTGGGCTTTCCCTTAAAGATAGGGTGAGAAGCTCAGTCATCCGGGAGGGGCTCAGAGTAGAGCCGCTGCTCCTCCGCATCGAGAGGAGTCAGATGAGGTGGCTCGGGCATCTGATCAGGATGCCTCCTGGACGCCTCCCTGGTGAGGTGTTCCGGGCACGTCCAACCGGGAGGAGGCCCCGGGGAAGACCCAGGACACGCTGGAGGGACTATGTCTCTCGACTGGCCTGGGAACGCCTTGGGATTCTCCCGGAAGAGCTAGAAGAAGTGGCCGGGGAGAGGGAAGTCTGGGCATCTCTACTCAAGTTGCTGCCCCCGCGACCCGACCTCGGATGGATGGATGGATGGATGAAAATTATTTTCTAATATTCAGTGTATTTCCACTTTAGAAAGTCTAATCTCAAGTAATTTGTTTTAAAAACAGCATTTTCTACTTATTTCAAACCTTCGAACACCTATCAGAGCTTTCTTATTTCTAGACTGGAACTAACTTATTTTAAGATGTCTTGGCAAGTAAAATTATCTTGCTGCCTGGACAGATAATTTCACTAATATTATGTCATTTTCTCCTGAAATTCAGTGTTTATATCTTATCTTTTAGCTATGTTTTTTGCAATGCTACAGTTTTTCAAAATGATGTCTTTCTCAAGTCAAGCAAGTCTTCAAGAAGCAGTAGGTCACATATTTCATCTCCGCAGCATGAAAGACAACCGAACACTGGAACCTATGACATGTAACCATTACAGTTAGGTCCATAAATATTTGGACAGAGACAACTTTTTTCTAATTTTGGTTCTGTACATTACCACAATGAATTTTAAATGAAACTCAGATGCAGTTGAAGTGCAGACTTTCAGCTTTAATTCAGTTGGGTGAACAAAACGATTGTATAAAAATGTGAGGCAACTAAAGCATATTTTTTAACACAATCCCTTCAGTTCAGGGGCTCAAAAGTAATTGGACAATTGACTCAAAGGCTATTTCATGGGCAGGTGTGGGCAAGTCCGTCGTCATGTCATTATCAATTAAGCAGATAAAAGGCCTGGAGTTGATTTGAGGTGTGGTGCTTACATGTCGAAGATTTTGCTGTGAACAGACAACATGCGGTCAAAGGAGCTCTCCCTGCTGGTGAAAGAAGCCATCCTTAAGCTGCGAAAACAGAAAAAACCCATCCGAGGAATTGCTTCAATATTACAAGTGGCAAAATCTACAGTTTGGTACATCCTGAGAAAGAAAGGAAACACTGGTGAAGTCAGCAACGCAAAAAGACCTGGACGTTCACGGAAGACAACAGTGGTGGATGATCGCAGAATCATTTCATTGGTGAAGAGAAACCCCATTACAACAGCCAACCAATTGAACAACACTCTCCAGGGGGTAGGTGTATCGATATCTAAGTCTACCATAAAGAGAAGACTGCATGAAAGTAAATACAGAGGGTGCACTGCAAGGTGCAAGCCACTCATAAGCCTGAAGAATAGAAAGGCTAGATTGGACTTTGCTAAAGAACATCTAAAAAAGCCAGCACAGTTCTGGAAAAACATTCTTTGGACAGATGAAACCAAGATCAACCTCTACCAGAATGATGGCAAGAAAAGAGTATGGAGTAAGCGTGGAACAGCTCATTATCTAAAGCAAACCACATCATCTGTAAAACACGGTGGAGGCAGTGTGATGGCTTGGGCATGCATGGCTGCCAGTGGCACTGGGACACTAGTGTTTATTGATGATGTGACACAGGACAGAAGCAGCTGAATGAATTCTGAGGTGTTCAGAGACATACTGTCTGCTCAAATCCAGCTAAATGCAGTCAAATTGATTGGGTGGCGTTTCATGATACAGATTGACAATGACCCAAAACATACAGCCAAAGCAACCCAGGAGTTTATTAAAGCAAAGAAGTGGAAAATTCTTGAATGGCCAAGTCAGTCACCTGATCTTAACCCAATTGAGCATGCATTTCACTTGTTGAAGACTAAACCTCAGACAGAAACTTCAGAGCATTAAAAAGGAGGAAACCCAGCATCTGGTGATGTCCATGAGTTCAAGACTTCAGGCTGTCATTGCCAGCAAAGGGTTTTCAACCAAGTATTATAATCAGTTATAATCAATTTTCTGAGATACTGAATTTGGGACTTTCATTAGTTGTCAGTTATAATCATCAACATTAAAAGAAATAAACATTTGAAATACATCAGTCTGTGTGTAATGAATGAATCTAATATACAAGTTTCACTTTTTGAATGGAATTACTGAAATAAATCAACTTTGTCATGATATTCTAATTTTATGACCAGCACCTGTATTGTGACAGATAATGCTTCTAATATGTTAAGCACAACTGAGAAAATGAATAAAGTAGATGAAGAAAGTGACAAACAGATATAAGAGGAAGACAGCTCTGCAAGTATTGGAGAAAGTGAAACCGAAGAGAATACAGTAGTGACATTTTGGATAACATTGCTGAAGAAACATTTAAGCTTACTGTTATTCAACATATGCATTGTGCCGTTCATACTCTGCAACTTGCAATAAGAGATGGATTGAAAGATTGTCATGCGGCTACTCTAATTGGCAAATTGAGGCAAGTAACTGTTGCAGCCAGGGCCCCTAAAACAGATGCCATTTTCAAAAGATGTGCAGGAAAAGGAGCCATTTTGGATCAAACAGCACGCCGAGGAAGCACTTATTTGATGGTAAAAGACTGAACTAAAAGACTTTCTTGAAGAACTGGACAATGAAAATGTTTTATTAACTGGAAGCCAGTGAGCACAAGTAAAAGAACTAGAAAGTCTACTTTCATACCCTTTTACTGTCATCAAGAGGTTGTAATATGAAGATTTAACACCCAGTAAATTTTTCTTGGAATGGAAGAGCTTGATATACAGTATTGCCTGAACAAAAGTGGAGGGTTAATAGCTGATGGCATCGTATCTTCAATGAAGAAAAGAGAGAGTTTCTTACTGGATAATCAAATCTTGTTAGCTGCTATTTATGGTGATCCAATGAGCTGAATTTTGTTGAGCAGTGACCAGATTGCTAATGGAAAAAAGACACTATGATGTAGCAGTTCACATGAAGGGATCACTACTACCTGAAACACCACCACTGGATGAAGCTATAAGCACTGGTAGCTCAGGATCATCCTCTTCAAATGAAGAATTAGACTTTGATTCCTACTTGGACAAAATGGAAGTTTCAAAAGCAAAGCGACGTCGCCTATGCGTGAAAGATAAACGACCAGTAGATGTCCAAATAAAGAGATTCCAACAGGAGTTTATTAAAGAATTAAAAGAAGCTGAAAAGTATGATCACTCATCAAAACTGACTGTAGAAGAAGCCATCCTTGTTGATCCAGAGATTATTAGTGATGTGGCTAGAACTGTAACAGCAATGCCACCCACCCAGGTCAGTGTTGAAAGACTATTTTCAGCTCTAACAATAATGAAGTCAGATTTAAGAGCTTCTATGAAAGAGGACCTGGCAGAAGCAATTCTGTTTCTTAGAACACTGCATTGAGTTAAGTTTGGATTGCATTTAACAGCTATTCTACTCTACAACTGTATTCCAAGTTTAATATATAAACTGTTGTTTGTTCATGTAGTTAAGCTTTGTTTTTATTTTAAAACTACCAAAGAATGTGGTTTGTATTTTTTGAACTGGTAAATTTTATGCATGCTACTATTTTATACCCACTTGATAAAAGCAATCAATGAAACCTTGTTGTTTTCATTTTTTTTGATTAATGGCCAATATGGTAGAGAGTCAGCTTCCTAGCCAGTAGTTCTGTGGTTAAATGACGTTTATGTTGCCTTCCTTCAATCAACATGGAAAATACATTAGCATATTAAATACAGAGGAGTCGGAGTCGGGGAGTCGGAGTCTGAAGTACCAGAAACTAAGGAGTCGGAGTCAAAAGATTTATCTACCGACTCCACAGCCCTGCTTCCTTTATTCAAGGAACAAAAGTATCCAATACCCTTACCAACATGTGAAAAGTAATTGCACTCATAGATTCAATATGTAGTTGGAGCAACTTTAGCAGCAATCATCGCAACCAAAAGCTCCCTGTACTTTGATATGAGTGTCTTACATTTCTGTTGATGAATTTTAGCCCTCTCTGCTTTGCAGAATTGCTTTAATTCAGACACACTGGTAGGTTTGTGAACATGATCTGCTCATTTCACATCCTCTCACTGTTGGGTTCAAATCATGGCTTTGACTAGGCCACTCCAAAATGATAATTTGGTTTCTTTCAAATCATTCACTTTAGGACTTGCTTTTGTGCTTTGACTGATTGTCCTGATGGTCATAATGGTCACAGACAGATGGCCAGACATTTTCCTTAAGAATATTCTGTTAAAGTGTAGAATTTGTGGTTCTTTCGATAACAGCAAGTCTTTCAGTTCCTGGGGCAGCAGAGCATTCCCCCGCCATCACAACTCCATCCCTATGTTTTACTGTAGGTATGATGTTCTCACTGTTAGACACTGCATTAGTTTTATGCCATGGAGACCATGCTGCCTAAGGAATTCTACTTTGAATCATTCATCCATAGAATATTATTCCCAAAAGCTTGAAGATCATCTAGGTGTTTTTTTTTTTGTTTTACAAATGCAACACAAGCACTGATGTTACTCTAGCAGAGCTTGCTATCCTCTCATGAATCCCATCTCTTTCTTATTTTGGAGTCGTGAACACAGATTTCAACCCTGAGACTTGAAAGTTCTTCTGGGATCCTCTGTGACTTATTGAATGAGTTGTTACCTTTCCTAGGAGGATTCATCACTGTTTCAGATTTTCTCCATTTGGAGGTAATGTCTCTCACCATGGTGTGGCTTAAGAAGTTGCTTGGTAACCCTTTCCAAAATCTTCCCTCACCTCTTCTGGAATTTCCTTCATTTGAGGCATGGTGTCCTTCTAGAAACGTTGTGATGACCACTGCACTCTTGCAGAAAGGGTCCATATATGGTGAAGTACAGATTCAACAGGTCAGGCAGTGCTCAGTCATACCAACTAATTATAGATTAACTTTGGTCAGCTGTTTGAGAGAGAAACTAAGTGGGCAATTACTGACTAACACTGGTAATACTGGTGCTGGAGAGCTTTGTTACTTAAATATGTTAGAAACCAGGAACGGCGCACTGCATGATAATGTACAGTGAATGCACTTGACTTGAGCATTCATAGTTTTCATCCTCTTTCTCTGTACATTTAGTATTCGTTTGCTCAGAGGTTGATGCGCTTGCTGCTTCCTGAGCAGCTCTTCTTTTCTCCACCTTAGCAGCCCGCTTCTTCTCTTCTTTCATCGGCATCTTTTCACATTAAAACTGATTAAGTCCGTGTTTGTGTTGCAATTACTTAATACGTTTTCTTTCATTTTTCAATTAAGCTAGCACTTAAGTCTTCAATCTGCCTCAAGAATGATTTATTAATAATAATAATAATACATTTTATTTATTTGTAGGCGCCTTTCTAAACACTCAAGGACACCAAACAATAGATAAACACAGATTTTAAACAAAACTAAAATACAAAAATTAAAATCAGACAGAGCAATTGTAATCAAAGGGAAAAAGCAGTCTTAAACAAATGAGTGTTAAGTTTAGATTTGAAAAGTGAAAACGATTCAATATTTCTAAGCTCAGATGGTAGTGAGTTCCAGATCTGGGGAGCAGATATGAAGAGGTAGAGGAAGTGATGACGAAGGTGGTAGGGATGAGAACGGCGCCCTGCTGGCTGCAGCCGAGAGTTGATTCTACAATTAAATAAAATAAAAATAAAAAAAGGAATAACCTTGGAGGTCAATCATCACTCCGAAAGCAGACAGCAGACGTCACATAGTATATGTGTACCAAATTTCAGGTCAATAGGTCAAACTGTTTGCGAGCTACAGGTGATTTAAAATCCTGGACAGACAAATGGACAGCCATGTTAGCATATTATATAAGAAGATGATATTATATGTTTACTCAGTTATCTAATATCACATCTTATCTAAGCCCTTCATTGTGACAAATACACAAAACCAGAGGATATTAGGAAGGGGGCCACTACTTTTTCACAGCACTACTCCTACTGTTGTTTCAAGTTTTTCTTACTCTTAGCGCTCAAAATCTTTGGCACTCTTTTCCAGATACTTTGTTAAGAGCTTAAGACTTTGAATTATATTAACATGTCTCTCTAGTATATAAAAAAAATCCTGGGATGAGATAAGACTTTTTAGCCTGGGATGAGACATGACTTTTTCAGAGAGATACTTTCAAGTTCCGCAAGACGAGACTTTGTGTCAAGAGATTTAACCACGCCCGGGGCCGGAAATAAAAGACAAAGAGTAGATGACAAAGTAGAACATCGTAAAGAATTAAAAAATGTTGGCGTGATACACATGCAGAGAAGGTTAGAGATAATGAAAGTACTAAAATTTGAAAGTCTCAAAAAAATGATAGTAAAGATCGCATTAGCGCAAACAAGCAGAAATTATTACTCAGAGAATTAACGGAACAGCGAAAAGCGATTGAATAAATTTTTCGGATTTAAACTTTAAGTCGGAGACTTGTAGATTGGCTAATTCATGTTGCCATCAGGGAAAAGTAGTGTTTCTTCCCAATGAAGAGGACTATCTGCGAGAGTTAAAAGATTTGTTGTTTGGTGAAAGTGAAATCCACATACGCCAGCGGCAGAGACATAAAGTGGCTGGTGTGTAGCGCAGGCTGGGGGGTTGGTGAGCGAAGCGAGCAGGGGGCAAAGCCCCCTAGTTTACATTATTAATTGAAGCACTTAGCTGTTATATAATATCAAATTAATGGCTACAATAATCACCAAATGTTATTTATTAACTTATATATATATATTTATATATACACAGTATATACTGTAGTGAGAAGTCAAGCAAAATGACATCTTTTATTGGCTAACTAAAAAGATTACAATATGCAGGCTTTCAAGGCAACTCAGGCCCCTTCTTCAGGCAAGATATGATTACATCTTGCCTGAAGAAGGGGCCTGAGTTACCTAGAAAGCTTGCATGTTGTAATCTTTTTAGTTAGCCAATAAAAGATGTCATTTTGCATGACTTCTCACTACATTCATAATGGCTAACACGGTACAACACCCTAGTACTACAGTATATACTGTATATATATATATATATATATATATATACACACACCTTACTGGCTCTGTGGAGGGAAGGCCTACTACTCTGGGACAAATGAGGGTGTAAGTCGCTTACAGGATCCTCTTTTTTACTCCACTCTAGTTAAGACAAAAATGCTATCAACACACCCTCGCCCTACCGTCAACACTCTGAGCTGACCACGCTTTTCTGCACAGGACGGCATAGAAATGGGCGTCCCCTAGTGAATGGTGTTCATGTGGAGCCAGGCCATGGCAGAGCAAGCTTTTTTTTTTTTTTTTTGAGCCCATGGCACTGTTTTTGTTTGAAGTGTATGAATATATTACAAGGGGTGACCCTGTCAGTAGTACCACAACGATCTCTTTTTGTCACCCTAGTTCTGTTCACAACATACATATAACAAGAAGACAAGAACATTCTGTTTCTAGCCTTCTCCGATTTGCATTTGGGTCCCTGCCTATCAATTCCTTAAGTGCTAAGCTTTTTTGTGTTCTTGCCCTCCAATGTCCACATTTTTTTCTTGGCAGTAGCTATCTGTTGCATTTTTCACCCCCATATAATCTGTTTTTTGGTGCAGTACATGTGCTCAAGCTTTTAGGGTTAGAACATGCACTCTTGTATGCTCTTCTACTTTTTTTTCTTTGATAAAATCACCGTATTTGTAATTATCAGTTTTTTTATAGCTTTAGTTTAACTATATTTGTGTGAACATAAAGTTTCTTTGAGGTCCTTGTCCCTAAAAGGAGTATCATTTTACTGTCGGGTAGCTGTAAATTGATACATGTTATACACTTAACCATTTTCAAGCCTGGTGAACTTAACAGACTTTTTCTTTTAACTTTCAAGTAGCATAATATTTCTTTTGTATTTATTATTTATTTTTTGTCACATTCTGCTCTTTTAACTCTTTATTTGGAGGTATACAATTCAATAGAGCTGCCAAGAGAGAATGTCGGTGGACTAGGGGTCTTGTAAGAGGAAACGCTGTGTCACACCATTCCAAACTTCACATGATAGGTGGATAACCAGAGGATCATCCAACACCAGAACACATTCCTGATGCTGTGAGCTGAAAGGTAACCAGTAAAATATGTATAGGGATATATGGATGCATTAGAGATGGTGTTGGGAAAGTGGGGCCACTGGAAGAAGTAGAGCGGTAGGAAAATCTAATAAAGAATTACAGAAGGGCGTTACCTAAACTCCCAGCACCTCAGCCCTGGATTGTTTGAGCCCAGTAATTATGGTGCTACTTGTATGGCTGTTTAGTGACATGACATCACAAGTGCCTTCATGCTTTAACAGGCTTTCTTACATGCATGTCAATAATCTTAATTATTAGTATTCTTTAGTAGCTTCTGCCGTCTACGAATATAGTATAGCAGACTTTTTTTGGAAAGTCTTGGACTTCCCAGAGCATACAGTAGAATGGTTCTTAGCTTAGATAATACATCTATTTTTCTTGCCACAGTCTATCCTGAAGGATGACCTCTTTGTATTGTTGTAATATTTTGCCTTATCTACAGTACACATGGACAGCTGCTATAAGCAATGATATTTATTAGTTCAGCATTAGCAGACCGTATGGTTAAGCTACACCTATGCCAAACATCAAAGTAAGTGCCCACTCAGCATGCTGCTTTTATTATTGGTGACATTCCACTTCAGCTGCTAAGCCCTGTGGGAATATGGCAATCACCCACACCGGATGCTCTTAAAAATATCCGATGACCCAAACAAACAGTATAACATCAATATTATTATAAAGCAACATTAATAAAAGCATAGTAAAATCGATGGTGGAAAAATCTGAAAGGAGACTAAAAGGGTTAGGAAATGTATTTGAAAAAGAGTCGTATTAATAATACTCATGCAGAAAATACAGGTGATGGAAGACGAGTCTTTTATAGTCTGGGTACAGAGTTGCTTCAGATTTTTGTTCAGTCTGCAGAGGTCCTTGTCAGTTTCTTCTTTTTGTTGTTTTGTTCTCTGCACTCCTTGCTCTTCTCTCTCCTGCTCTGATCTTTGTTTCTCTGCTCAGTATGCATCCCAAACTTAAAAGACTAACTTCATGTCAGATCAACAATGATTAGAGGAATAATTAATAAGTGTTTGCCTTTCTCAAGCTGTTTGTCCATTCAGACCCTACTTACTCCTGGTCTAATGAATTACAAAAAGCTTTTTAAGATTCTAAAAGAATGATCTAAAAGATACAAGGTTCAAGTCAGTAAAGATACATAATTTAAAATCAATCTATAGTAGTCATTTGAAAAATACATAGTGCGTGTTTAGAATGGGATTTAGAGTTTAAAAGTTTAAGGAGACTCAGTTGAAGTAAAGTAAAAGGTGCAGGTTTTTAAATTGCTGGTCATTTACTCAGGTGTCCTTATTGCTGGCAGGTTAATCAGTATTAGTTCACATAGTTCACACTTCGACTTGCATTTGTAGCCCAAGTTCTTATCTTGTATATTTTTAATTCACTGTTCAGTTTGGTTCAGTTGGAGCCTCTTACAAAATTGCAGGGTCTACAGAAGTGCCCAGTTTGTGAATTCTGACCACAGACTTCTTGTTGCTTCTATGAAGATCCAGCTTAGGTCCAGTAGGCTACCACCTACTAGGAAAATGAGGCTGGCAGACTCCAAGATCAGGCTGTTTCTGAGGAGTTTCCATGCAGTCTGTGTGAGGAACGTACAGATTTGGATGCAACTGCAGATCCTAATGCGATGTGGGAGACCTTCTGTGACCCTGAAGGTTATTGAGGGTTGTGTTGATGTTACCAGTGTTCCCAGAAGGAGGTGTTTCATCTTGAAGGACACTCTGGATATCATCGAGAGGAGTCGCACACTGGCAATTGTAGTCTGTACTGGGAACTGCAAAGGCCCTAGGGCAGATAAGGAGGCGTTTGTTAGAGGAATCTGTGAGCAAGTGACATACCATCTGTATTGTAGTGACCCACGTCCTGCTTACAGAGGAATCAAAGCATTACGGACATCTGAATCTGTTCCTTGGAGAGTCACTGTCAGGACAGCTGACGGAACAGTCTTTATGGATGACACTGCAGTTGTGACCCACTGGCATGGCTACTTTGAGCAGCTGTTTAAAGCTGATCCTCCGGCTAGGATGTTGAATATCTCTGGGTCCACGGTTCTTCAGGTTGATCCACCAATTAGCTGTTAAACCAACCATTCTCACTGAGATTGCACAGGTGATGAACGAGCTGAGGGTAAAGAAGGTTGCGGGAATCTGTGGTATGCAGGGTGAACTTCTCTAGGCTGGTGGTAAGGCTGTTGTCTGGGCATTGCAAGCAATCTTTTCTTCCATTTGGGAGATGGGCGTCATCCCAACTGACTGGAAAACAGGACTTGTTGTCCCTATCTGGACAGGGAAGGGTGATTGCAAGGACTGTGGCTACTACAGGGGGATAATACTGCTCTCGTTTCCGGGTAAGGTCCTTGCTAGGGTAACCCTCAATAGGATCTGTGATCACTTGCCCACCTACCAGTGACCAGAGCAGTCTGGTTTTGTGCCTAAGAAGTCTACCATCAACCACATCCTGGCAACAAGGGTTCTCATGGAGCGCAAACGTGAATATTGACCGAGTTTCTTTGCACCCTGATCACTTTCTGATGATGATTAGATAAAGCAGTCATTAGGCAACTGGGTATAGGCTTTATTCATAGGCATACATTCTACACAAGTGTCCTAGTTTGGGATTTTGAAAATCTGGTCAACCTATAATTTACCATCAGAGTGATACATTCACCTGATATTCATTATAGTTACTCACTGTAATACATTTTGCCCTATCACTTGTGTTGTTCCCTAATATAATAGTGCCTTGTACTTTGAACAATTCTAACTTCGAAGGTTCCAAAGTTCGAACGCTAAATTAGAGAGAAATTCGATCTGAAGTTTGAACAATGTTTCTACATTTGAACTGCATATGCAGTGAGTGTAAACGGCATCTGTTGTGCACCCAAGTCATCTCTCACTCTTGCTGTGAAAGCATGTCGTCTTGTGTTACGGTCGTGTGTGTTCAGTGCCTATTCTGCTCTTTTTTTGGTGTGTTTGGCTATATTAACCATGGTATCCAAGAAGAGTGTGGAAGCAACGAAGCCTAAGAGGAAAGTTGTAGTATCGATGATTGAGGTGAAAAAGGAACTTATCGTAAACCATGAAAGAGGTACACAAGTACAGTAAATGCAATTTTCATTTTATTATACGGCACTTTTATTTATTGTTTTAATTTATTATTCAGGGCATTTAATTGTGTTAGTGTTACCTTAAATTATGAGTATTTGCTGTTTAAGTTTATCAAAATGGGTGTTTTTTAGGGTCTGGGACCGGATTCATTCACTTATCATTATTTCTAATGGTAATAACTGATCCGGACTTCGAACAATTTTGAGTTCGAACTGCCTCCTGAAACAAATTAAATTTGAAGTACGAAACACCACTGTATTTGTCATAACTGAATAGCTTTGTCTAATTTCATTAAAATTACTATGGCCAGACATGCTCAAACACAGAAGGACTTACACAATGGTTTTACATATTTATTTATTCATTCAGATTACATTAAATGGCATTTGCAAATTGTTACTGTTTGTGAATATGTGGTGTGTTTGTGTGACTGAGAGTGGTCCCTTTAAGTCCTGTTCAGGCCTTTTTCCAACCTTTTGCCCGTTCCTTTGGGTTAGCCTCTGGCCCCCACAACCCTAAAATGCATTGAGAAGATTCCAGAACTTACCTACAGAACTTAGTCCATTGAGGGCTACAGGGCGTACACAGCCCTCGAACGCACCTGAATGTTACACCAACCATGCACACATGTTCTAACTTGTTTAAAGTGTGGTGGAAATAAATTTATTCTGAAAGCTTGATGTGTTTAACGTGGAATCTCATTCAATTTCCTGAACATCTAGCAAATGTTTTCATTTACGGGACCAGCTTCTTTCAATTTAAGGTCATGCGGCACCAAAGTCTATCCCGGTAGCTTTGGACACAAGCTAAGAACTAACCTTGGGATGCCAGGGCACAAAAAGGCCACTGTAGTTGATAGTGTACAGTGTCTTTAGGCTTTCCTTTTCATTCCTGTATGTATGAGTGTGGATTTACTTTTTGAACAGTCCTTCCTTTCATGACAGACACTGGCATCATTTTAATAAGTAGGTTTGGAAAATGAAACAGTAGCTGCTCTCTCTAGCACCATGCTCATTGCTTAACATTGGCACTAGACGCATGACTTTTTAAAATAAATAGATCTCATTCTTTTATAGGTGGCACACAATCCAATGACAAGTTCATTGTGAAGTATACATTCAGAAATCTTGGCTAAAATACAAAATAACATTCAATAAAAAATTCAAAACAGCACATAATATGTAAAAACAAGTATGCTCATCTATATCAATCCATCTTCTGTAACTGGGCTGATCAACCATCAATAACAAATTAGAACAATAGAGCAATTGAGACAACAATAGGCCATTCAGTCCAACAGTCTTGCCAGTCCTTTTAACCTGTTCCTCAAAATATCAATAAATTGAAATTCCAAGGCATTTAAAGCATCACCCTCTACCATACTACTTTGTACCCATGGTTGTTTGTATGAGGAAAGACTTTGTAACAATTGTGACAAAGCTACACTTAACAAACTTCCATCGGTATCCCAGTGGTCCTGTAGAAGAACTCATTTTAAAGTAACATTTGGGTTCCACTGTACTAATTCCCTTCATAATTTTAAACACTTCAATCATGTCACCTCTTAATCTCTGTTTGCTTAAACTGAAAAGGCTCAACTCCTTCAATCTCCCCTCATAGCACATACCTTGTAGTCCTACTATCAGCCTAGTAAACTCTCCTCTGGACTCTCTGTAGTGCTGCTATGTCTCTTTTGGCGGTACTTCAGATGAGGCCTCACAAGGGAGTTATATAGTTTAAAACAGATTAATGCAAATGATACCAATAAATAAACTAAAGCCAGCACACAACAGAGTACAAAAATCCAAATCTCCAGCCTTTGCCACCCCCAGAGACGACATACGTCTGGCCCAAAATTCAGTCGTTCCTAGGCCAACTGCTGGCCAGCTGCTGCCTTCTTATTCTTCAGTAAACTATGGCACATTCTACAGTAGCGTCTATAATTTTTGTAGCATATTGCAAGGCCATAGCTGAGTCTGCTACTGGTTATATTAAAGTCTCATATTTACTCTGATGCCTTGCTACAAGTCAGAATGGATATTAGAATTAAAATGGCAGTGAACCCAGGCACCAATGGAGGGCAAGACTTGGTAACATTGCAGCATCTGACCAATTGCTAAAAATCTATCCCAGAATATACTGCACTAAAATAATGCACCTTCAGCCTTGACTCAAATGCAACAGCTCTCTGAAGTAAATCATTCCAGGGAGTAACTCCATTATTCTGCGTATAATACAATAAAGACAACTCTTGTGTAATTAAATTTTAGCAACGGCATATGCCAGTATTTATTCCAGAATTATGCTTATGATTGTAGTTCTAATTTTGCCAGTTTTCTGGTAATTTATGAGTCATTGGTTATACAACACAAATCAGACAGCTGATTTTTATAGCCATGTGCTGAATAAACATGCTGGCTCTTGATCTTTTATTTCAACTACTTGCTTTGATACAAAGTACAGGTACAAAAACACCCACACCTGAATCTTTAGATCTGTGTGCCTCGGGTAGTTTACAGCATTTGAAGCCTAATAAGCACATACTGCACTGGTACAAAGGATTCACCTACCCTGAATACTTGAAAACTGTGTGGTTTTCATACTTGAATTTTAATGCATTAAAATGTTTTGACTTTTGTTAGAGAATCCAGAAAAAAAAAAGATCATCAATACCATGCAATGTACATTGAGGCATCAAGGCCAAAGTCACGTCCATCACCACTGGCCGCAAGATCAGAGGATACATTGGAGTGATTTCTAGTGTTAAAGTATTAAACTTAAATAAAAATATTCTTATTTGTTAACAAATTTTTTTAAAAATAGAAGTTTCTTGGTTATTTAAATATTGATCTTGAAGAAGCACCTTTGTCTGCTTTGGAGGAGACACGGAGATACCCCTTTGTGGATTTCCATTTTATTCTTTGTGCACATTTGGCATATTCCGACAAGCTGGATGAACATTATCATCACAGTTTTAGAGGTCATTTTCCAGGGTTATCCACATCTTAGGATGCTCGGGGAGACATCATCAGCAATGCTTCCTGAAGTCTTCGGGTGTTCCGGGTCTTGCAACATCAGACACCGTCGATCAGGTGACCCAGCCAGGGTTGATCAGGCCATGGCTTGTGCCCCAGCAGTGATAAGCCCACGATTTGGACCTCCTGATTCAAAGCCACCTGGAGGCCCTCTCTGCAGCCTCTTTGGTGGACTTTATGGCTCTTCTTTTCATAGATCCTGTGATGCAGGGTGCAAATCCTCTATACCTCACCTTAATGGGCTTACAACGAGCATTCCTGCTGCTCCTCTAGCTCATGGTACTTGGACCTCATTCCTTCATTAGCTTCTTCAATGCAGTCCTCCCAAGGGATTGTCAGCTCCACTATGTGCATCTGCTTTGAAAAGGCAGATGTTAACACCACACCTGGCCTCAAAGAATTTGATGTAATATGGTCCAGGCACTTGTGCTGCCTGACAAGTCTACTCGCAGCTCCCAGTCCAATACCAAGGTGAGCAGGCCCACTGCTACTGTAGTCTGTGGCTGAGGCTGCTCTCCTGCCCTGACAACGGTGATTTCCTTTTGGCTGCGGATGACCTGGTTATTAGACATGGCTATAGAGATGGCCTCAGCTGCTAGCTTGAGCTCCTGGTCATGGTAGTGGCCCTCACTGAGGGCAATTGCACAGCTACTGAGGATGTGCTCCAGTGAGCCCTGTCCGGTGCAGAGAGGACATTCTGGAGAATCACTGTTACCCCACGTGTGTAGATTTACTGGTCTGGGTAGGACGTCATACACGGCTTGAACCATGAACTTCATGCATTGTGGTTCAGCATGCCAGATGTCACCCCAATATAATTTACTCTCCAGCACGTCCTCTCACCTTGTCTATACTCCCAGCTGCTGCATGCCTACCATCCTGCTGATTTGCTACTTCTCCATACCTTTCTGCAGTTCCTCCAAGAAAGGATGGCATCTGTCCTTGCCATGAGCCTTGTGGTAATGAGGATGTGGGATCGCTCCCAAACCCACTTGCCCTGATGTCAATACATCCACCAGAGCCTTGTGTTTCAAAAAAGACTGTTAGCTCTCCACTTCCTACCAAGATGCCTGCTGTTACCACTCTAGAGTTCCATAGAGTCTTGAAAGAGCAGTGTGTGGCATGTTAAACTTCTCCTCAAGGCTGCTTATGGGGAGCTGGAGGTTATTAATTCTCCCGTACAGTGCTGCACTGCTTAAACTTAGTGGCAGACCCAGCTACCTAAAGAGGTAACAACTGATCTTCCTCTTCGTGGTCTCCACAGTTGAGACTGTCACCTCATACACCAGCAGAGGTCAGAGGACATGGGGCAAGATGCCATGTTGGTATAACCAAGCCTTGAATCTGCCAGGTAAGCCAGATTTGTCTTACTTGGTGAGCCAAGTCTCAAGTTTCTTGATCATTGTTTGGATGGCCACTGCATCCCTAAGGTTACAGTTAAAGACCTTGCCTAGGTTTGTAACTCATTTCTCTGTGGTGGATGGTATTACAATGTTATGTACAAAACTTCTCTACCACCTTTCCC